>NC_029781.3:98659318-98667077 GCF_000817695.3 Arachis duranensis
ATAATTAAAATTAAAATTTTAAAAGTATTTATAAAAATATTTGTATTTATATATGTAGAAAAAAAGAAGAGACATTAGCACATTTAAAATATTAAATTTATAAAAATATAAGAAAAAATGAATCGTTTCTGCTAGATAAATAATGAAAGAATTATGCTACACATCCAAGTATTTTTTCATCCAAGTTTTATTCAAGTAATCCAACACCAACAAAAATTACTCTCATGAGCGTCATTACATGCAGTTTATCTTCTTCTTCTCTCCCGCGCTTCTTCTTTTTCTTTCAAATTCAGGTATACCTCCTCCTCCTCCTTCTTTTTCTTCTTTTTCGCGCACGCAGATTCTTCTTCTCCTCCTCCTCCTTCTCTTCTTCTTCTCATTCTCATCTTTCGTTACCGTCATTACCAACAACACCAACATTTTGCTAATTGATTAATTTTTCAGTCGAATTGAATGGAATGCAATTGTTAAATTGAATTGAATTGAATTGAATAGACGCAGGTGTTCTAAATCTGAACTCAATGGGTTAAGTATGCTTTTGGTTCCCAACGTAGAGGCCGAAAATCGATTTTGTCCCTAACTTTTTTTTGCTACAAAATGGTCCCCAAGGTTTCAGTTTGTTTTAAAATCGTCTTTTTGTTGCCTCTCTCCTATCCAGATCAACCGCGACCCTCTCCCCTCCTTCTCTTCTTTCCTGTCTCGGATCTCTTCGAACCAGAGCTTACCGCCGGCGAGCCTCTCCTGCTTCACCATGGCGCAGCAACGTGGAGCCTCCCTTGCTTCACCACCATGCAGCAACATGGAGCCTCCTCTGCTTTACCACCGCCAGCGAGCCTCCCTGCTTTTCCTCCCTCAGTCCCTGTCGCAAAAGGAATCAGAGCCACAACTACCTGTTACCCTCCCTCCAGCCCCTTGATTTGATTCTGGGTTAATTTAGCTGGATTTTAATTTTCTGTTAGTTGATTTTAGGTTATTGAATTGCTGAAAGTTGCTGCTGAATTATTGTTTTTGTTGTTGTTGAGTTAGCTTAGATTTAATAGAATTAGCTTAGGTTATTGAATTTCTGTTAATGGTTAATTATATACAATATTCATGGTTGTTGTTGTTCTTCTGCATCTGGTTGTTGTTGTTTCATTATTTTTTGCTTCTGCTGTTCTTCCGCTTCTGGTTGAGCTTGTTGTTATCCATTGTTGTTCTTCTGTGTTTGTGCATCTACTTCTGCTTAATGTTGAGGAAGAAGAGGGGAGGGAGGGGTATTTTCATCCGACGGACGATTTTAAAACAAACTGAAACCTTGGGGGACCATTTTGTAGCAAAAAAAAAAGTTAGGGACGAAATCGATTTTCGGACTATACGTTGGGGACCAAAATTATACTTAACCCGAATTCAATTGAATTGAATTGATAATCTCTAACTTGTAGGCAGAAGTGTTTTGAATTTGATTTTATATAATGGATTACAATTCATTCAGTACTATACAAATGTTTTACCATGAGTGCGCGTTCGGTTCATTATGCAAAAAATTGTTTAAATTTGATTTTATATAATGGGTTATGTTTCGTTCATTCATTACTATATAATTGTTTCGCCATGAGTACGTGTTCGGTTCATTATGCAGAAAGCTGTTTGAATTTGATTTTATATAATGGATTATGTTTTGTTCATTCAGTACTATACAATTGTTTCACCATGATTACGTGTTCGGTTTATTATGCAGAAAGTTGTTTGAATTTTGTTTTAGGGCTAAGTATGATTTTGGTCCCCAACGTAGAGGTTGAAAATCAATTTCGTCCCCAACTTTTTTTTTTTTTGCTACAAAATGGTCCCCCAAAATTTCAGTTTGTTATAAAATCGTCATTCGGACAAAAATACCCTTCTTCCTTCACCCCAAAATCAACCACCACCACCACCACCACCAGAACAGAAGTCTACGCCCAACCAGAACCACCACCACCACCACTAGTATCATCATGGTCATCATCATCTTCATCAAAACTTTTCCTAAAATCAACCAAAATCAACTAGAAGCCCAAGATGAACAAGAACCCACCAGTCCACCACCACCATTATCATCATGGTCATCATCATCATCATCAGAAAATTCAGCAACAACAATGTTCCAAATTCAAATTTCATCAACAACAATATTCCACAACAAATTTCACAAAAAATTCTAAAATTTCACTAAAAATCCAATTCACAGGGTGGTGGTGGTGCGGTGCGGCAGGACGGTAGGGTGGCAGGGCGGCGAAGAAGAAGTTGGTGGTGGTGCAGTGGTGCGGTGCAGTGCAGTGGTGCAGCGATATGACGGTCTCCATTCTCTCCCCCTTTTCTCGCGCCCCCTTTCTCTCTCTCCCCCCGTATCCCGTTCTTTTTTCTTTTTTATTTATTTTATTTTATAATTTTTTTAACGAGGGGTAATTTAATAATGAAAAAATAAATTAGTAAAAATGATGATTTTAAAACAAACTGAAATTTTGGGGATCATTTTGTAGCAAAAAAAAGTTGGGGACGAAATCGATTTTCGACCTCTACGTTGTTGACTAAAATCATACTTAACCCTTGATTTTATATAATGGATTATGTTTCGTTCATTCAGTACTATATAATTATTTCACAATGAGTACGTGTTCACTTCATTATGTCCATTCATTTAGTATTACAATTGTTTCATCATAATAATATGTTTAGTTCATTGCACAATTCAAAACTCTTCCTCTAGAGAAGGACGAAAAGACAAAAAAAAATATAGCAACAACAACAAAAAATAAAGAGAAAACAAAACATATAGCAGCAACAACAAAAAATAAAGAGAAAACATGTGAAGAAGGAGGAACGCGAAGAAGAAAAAAACGCCAGGAGCTTCTTCTTCCTCATCTCCCTTCTCCCGCCTATGCTGCCGCACTCTTGTCCAGGTTGCGCTTCCGCCTTCCATGGGTGCAGCAGACCGAACAGCAGCAGCACCACCAAGCAAGCCGCAGTTCAACGCCAACTTCAGCAACATCATTTTTTTACTACAAGAGGTTAGTGATAGTTATGGTTTTATATTTAAATGGATGTTTATGCAATAGATACAGTGGTTCGGAATAGATGTTCTATGATTTAATTGAATTATTGGAATTTTTTTCCTCCTATAGACTATTTTTTATTTTTGAATAATTGGACTCAACTTGAAAAAAAAAACATGTGCCTGTGTACGGATGTTTGTTTTGATTACATAATTGGTCTTTTGCTTGATTTTCTACGTGGTTTGTGAGTTAATTAAATAATTCGTTGAAACTAATTTTGGTTGTGCTTGAATCAAGCTAATTACATTTGGCTTAATTAACTAAGAATGTAATAATTAAATAAAGGTTCTTAATTTGTTAGATGTTTATTATCAAGTAAAGTGGATATTCATTTTACTATATATGTGGATAGTTCGTTCATTTGAAAAGTGGATGTTTATTTTACTTATAATATTAGTCTTTTGCTTGATTTGTTGGATTTTGTATGCAAATGCTCCACTAGTTTCTTTTGTTAAGTGGTTTTGGAGTAACGGAGAAAAACTGGATTAGATAATTAGATTTAGTTTTAGAATCATACTTAAAACAACTAGTATCAACATACAGAAATTAATAATTTACATATTGCCTTCTTGATCACCCTCTACACAATGTCCTTCTCTACCAGGTGAGTTCTATAATTAACTTCATAGTTTCATTCATACTATGATTTGCTCTTCTTTCAAGCTTAAATGTATCGGTCTTTGGTTGCTGTTTCCGAAATCCATATCCGGATGCTTCTCAGGCACCGCTTTATGCGGCTTTGAAGTGTTATGGCTGCTCTTTCTGGAAGCAGGCACATCATGATTATGTTTTCCCTCATAAGTTGTTATCACTGCTTTCGGATCCATTGAAGCTCTCTCGATGTGCTTTCGCACGTTGCACCCTGCACTTGTGCATTTGTAATAGCTCCTGTTCATGGAAATTCAGCATTAGGAAAATTAAACAGAACTTGAATCCCTATATTAGAAGTATCTTATAAGGGGAAAAAAAAAGTGAAATCAGTTCAGTGCACAAACATCTCGTGTTAATGCAAGATCTGAAAAAAGACAGAGTGATTATTACCTTGGATGAGGATTACCCTTCACCACTTTCTGCCCATACTTGCGCCACTTGTAGCCATCATCCAAAAGATCAACTTCGCTTCTTGTTTGGACAATGATTTTGGGTTCTGTCACAGTCGTTTGATGTCCTTCATAAACCTCAACATCAATGTTCCTGCAACACACAAAGCTAGCCTAAGACATGAAGAAACATAACTAGAAACCTGCATTTTAAATGATGATAAAAATGGTGAAACTGAAACTTGCCTTCTCTTGGGGTTTGGTTCAACATCACCTCCCTCCTCTTCCCTCATATCTACACCACCCAAATCTTCGCTGATCGAACAATCAGAAAAGCTTTTGCCAAAACTATCCGAATTTCCAACCCAACTCAACTCAGACTTAGGCTGAATGCTTACACTTTCATTTGAATCACTGTTATCTTTATTACGCTTATTGGAATGAGGCTTTTCATGGTTATGCTGCCCTTTATAGATGATTTCTGTTATGTGACCATCAATGGCACGCTCAACCTTTTTCTTCACATTGCAACTCAGATGTGTACACTTGTAGTAGCTCCGCGGAAACTCACTCCCCTTAACCTGTTTCTGTCCATATTTTCGCCAGTTATAGCCATCGTCCGCAGGCTTGTTGACCACCACGGACGAAGGCTGCTGATACTTCTTGTCAGCATTATTGGACATCTGAGAAGTTTCAAACATAGATACTTCTACATTCTTCTCTGAAGCATCATCTTCATCAATCTGCATTTGCCCTTGTGATTGTGCTATCACAGCTTCACTGGTAACCTGTGCTAAAGCCTGCTGATGTGACATCCCAAAGGGGCTCTGTATATGTATATATTGAAATGAAGATATAATAAGAATGTCACGGTTGTTATATCCACTGTCCCTCAAGGAAAATAGATCACATTGATACATAACAATGAGAAATTTTCCCAGCAGAATGACCAGCATTGCTGCAATATTATGCATTATCCTGCATCCACTTACAATTGTATAATAAAAACCCAGTCATTATTTTCTTAGATTATAAATACTTCAAATGCAAAGCATTTGCAACACACAATTTTTTGTTTTTTCTAGCACATACTACAAAAATTGCAGTGTAAAGAGTAAAGACAGAGCATTGAAATTCCATACTAATATGCTGTCATTTGTCTTCCATAGTCAACAAAAATTTGGAACAAACAAAGAAACCAAAAAGCACTTTCTTTCTCCTTGTTGACTTACTTCCAAGAAATTATTTCTTAACTTAGAATTCAGAAATTTCCACCACAAATGTCTTATCCGCAACTTTCTACTGTTTAATTTTTTGTTCTGCTAAAGCACTGTACACAAAAAGATGAAAACGAGTTGGCGACAATTTTCAGCTTTTAGCCCGCAACAGCAATTGACCCACGCCAAAGATAAAGTCAAAAGTCAAAACGCCGCCACCACAGTAAAAAATGATAAATAATAATAATTTCGCAGCAGAGTTTAATTTTGATTTATCCTAACAGTATAAAGATTTTTTGAGGATTATTCCATCAGATTTATATATCTAAATAAATTTTAATTAATAAATTTAAAAATTAGTAAATTTTGCTAATGCGATTGATTGTACGGAAAGTTAGACGGTGCATGAAAAATTAAATTCTTTAACAATAATAATAATAATTTGTTAATCCGACGAAGCACAAGTCATTTCTGATTCCAATTACCAAATCTGTCGATAGTAAGTTAACTAAGAAATAATTGAAATAAATATTATTAAGGAAAAGGCTGAAATAGAAGTGACAGAAATGAAGAGAGAAGAGAGTGTGTAAGTACCTGAGGGTGCGTAGGGGAGAAGAGGAAGGCGGAAGGGCTGAAGCCAGGTGGCACGGTGAAGAGAGGAGACGGCGTAACCGCGAGGAGCTGAGAGAAGGAAGAAGGTGAAGGGGAGTAGTCGTCCGCAAAGAACGACGACACCAGAGTCATGGGACCGGGGCTTATTCCTGCCGACGACAGGAAGGACTCCAGGCTGGGACGCGGCGGCAGGGTGATGGTTGGCCGTGCCGGCGAGTGGCTGTCTGTCGGCATTGGAATTGGATATTATGTACGATAGATAGATAGTTAGTAATAGTAGTGCTTTTGTTCTACACTTAGTTGTATAGTGATGGTTCAACTCCCAACTTTCATCATCTATTAATATACAACACAAGCAAGCCACTTGCCCCCTATCAATTGGGATTCTTTCTTTTATTATTATTATTTAAATTATTTAATCATTTTTATATAGGTTCCATATAATTAATTATGTTTTATTAATGCGTAACACATAAAACATAGAAATCATATCCAAAACCATCAAATTTACAAGAAAAAGAAACATCCGTGTACCTATCAATAGCAACATCCGGTTAAAGTTATCGGTGCCTCTGATTTACCAGTTGGCTGATTCTTGACTTATATAGAGTTGGTTCCCTAGCATTGTTGATAAATTATATATCAAATCAAATGATATAGTCTTTTCATATTTATTTAGAGGTCGTGAGTCTTTTTTAATGTCTTATTTTCTTGTTTTTCTCCTCATTCTCCTTTTATTATTATTATTATTATTATTATTATTATTATTATTATTATTATTATTATTATTATTTAAAAAATTAAAACATAAAAATTTTAATGTACAATACAAAAATTTTGATTTACAAAACAAATTTTTTAAAAATTATATATCTAAAATATTTACATCTAACTAATAAAATATACACTACACAAATTTTTAGAAATAATGTTGTCTAGTGTTTTGACATTTTGTTAGGTCATCTTATATTTTTCAGATATTAAGCAAATTTTAATTATTAGATATACATACTAATAAAGAATAATTATATGATAATAAAATTATAGAATGAAAGTGGAATGTTTTGCTATAGTAGTTAATTTTTTTTAATATGAACTTAAATAAAGTCGAAAATAAACTAAATATCTCTGATATTTCCCTGAAATTTAAATTTGTTTAAAAAATTTAATTTAATGTAATGAATGAAGTCAAATCTAAAAGTGTTGTGTTGTCTTGTATGGAACCTGGTTTTCTCTCTGCGGCTGGTAATGCCGCAGCTGCAAATGGTGGATTTATACTTTTATGTGCTGTGGCTTGTTTTGTTTCTAACAACCTAAAGACACTCCTGTGGGGACATTTTTTATCTAATAAAAATATTTTTCTTTTAACTTTTTAATTAAATAAATATCCATAGATATTAAAACTCATCCATTTTATAATAATTTTTATTTTTAAAAAATACATAGAATTCGGCTCATTCTTAAACGCTCTTTGCTAAGAATAGAATGCTGCACACCTTGTAAATTCGTTAAATCTAAACTTTTTATTTGCTATATTTTATTTGAATGGTCTGGATTTAAAAAAGTAATCTGTTAAATAAATCTCATATATTGGGCTGAAATTTAAAATAAAAAAATAGTATATAAATATTAAAAACAACATGTTTGTAAAAAAAATTATTGGACTTTAGAATTAAAATAAATAATACATAAAAAATAAGTTAAAAATTCATGTACTAAATCTAGAAAAAAATTTAAATAATATTAAAATTTAAATAAATTTTGTTTTGTGTGAAATAAAATTATAATATTGAATATAAACACAATGATAAAAAATTTTGTG
>NC_029781.3:98667506-98669166 GCF_000817695.3 Arachis duranensis
TTAGTTTTTTTAAAATAATATTTTTTTATTTGGTTCAAACACTATGAAAATAAAAAAAGTTTACGTAACTGCGTCTACTCAATAAATATTATATTCATTTATTTCTATATTGCATGTAAAATAAATAATTAATGTTTAAAAAAAGTTAATAAAAGAAAGAAGTATTTTTTTTAACTCTTAGATGAAAATTATGTCATTTGAATTATAACTCGTTGATAAAAAATAAATATTCTTAATTATATATTAAATAGAATAATTATTTATTAGGCTCATTCTTATACAAATAAAAAATTTTCTTAGTTTTATATCTGTAATATTTTATACTAATTACCTTCAAAATTTAATTATTTTTTGAATAAATTAATAAAAAATAATACAAATAATTGTTTAAATAAAATTATATTTTAATTTTTCATCCTATCAAGTACAAGTTGAGGATAATTTGAAATAAAAGATAATGGACTTGTTATAACTGTCATGTATTTTGTGCTTTGACTGCGTCATCATTTGAGAATCATGGCGCCTTCATGGAGACCGGTTCTTCTACCGAATCAGTTTGGAGTTAGCCAATTAGCAGCAGCAGACAGCGTCTTCCTTTTCTATGGCAGCAATTTTTTCGACTTTGAAGGTCCATTTATAGTAGAAGTGGAATGGAGTGGGTTCAAGAGCGTCAAAATCTGTGGCTAGACAGAACAATAGTAAAAACACCTGCTAGTAAACAAAACAGTGAAAATGGTTGAAGACATCACATCAACAATAACAGAGTAATGGAGGAATTGGATTAAATTTTTCTAGGTATTTTTTTTGGTGTAAAGATAGTCCTCTATTAAAAGAGGGAATTAGTTTTTTTTGTTAGTGTCGGTTTGTTTGTTCACCCCATAACAAAAAAAATAATAACAATAATAAATAAATTTAATTTACCTAATTACTTTTGATAGTAGGTTAACTTTTATATAATACTCAACAAGTAATATTTATTCGGTGGTTTAGAGATTTTAATGATTTTCTAAGATTTAGTCAAATAGGTTGATAAAGAATTAAAGTAAGACACAAATTATTCGTGTATATGTATTGCGTTTGGTAAAATATTGAATAAGACACAATAAAATTAGAAAAAGTCTATATTTTGTAAAAATTAATAAAAGATAAAAATATAAAAAATTGATAAAAGATAAAAGTTTAAAAATTGATAAAGAATAAAAGTGTAAAAATTAATAAAAAAAATATAAAAAAATTGTGTCTAATTGATTATGTTTTTGTGTCTCAATATTTTAAAAAAATACTAAATATATATATTCTATATTCATTTGTGTATTAACATAATATATTTATAAAAAATTTATGTCTCAATAAGTAAACAATCAAAGTATACTAATGTGTCTAATGTCTTGTGTGTGTTTTTAAAACCAAATGTTGCCTTAGGTACTAATTCTGAAAGAAAGAATTGTTATTAAGCGCACATGTTTATTTCAATCTCCAATCATTTGAATTTAATGTTTCTAATGAAAAAAAAAATCTTTGAAAAATTTGTTGGCAATGATATGTGAATATTTCTACTAAAACAAAATATCTTTCATAAATAATATCTATAATTTACTAAAAAGAAATAAGAGAGAAAAGAAAGTGAGAATTGAGCACATAGCATATGAATTATTTGAGA
>NC_029781.3:98669396-98692651 GCF_000817695.3 Arachis duranensis
ATATTATTGGTTGTTAAAAAATAGTAAAAACTTAGTTCCAGTCAACTTTACGTAAAATTGATAATTAAAAGTCGTTAGTTAAAAATTTAGTTAAATCAATCAAATTATTTAACAGTTCTCAACTATTAATTTTACATAAAATTGGCTACACCTAAATTTTCATCTTAACAAATATTGGTGTCATCAAATTTTATAAATGGTAGGCGAATAATTTTTTTTTAATTATTGAGATGAATTCTATAGTTAAATATTTAACAAAAATCTTCATGTTTCTAAAGGTGTTAAATATTTTCCGCATATATTTTTTTGAATGTATCCATTGCTGAATTCTTATTTTTGTATATTAGATTATGAGTGATAAATTTTTTAAAGATTATTTAAACTATGTGTTATATATTGTTATGGGTGTTTATAAAATGCGAGTAACATTTTGTCTATATATAATTAAGAGTAAAGTATCATTTTTGTCTTTAATATTTGGAGTAAGTTTTAAAGTTGTTCTTAACATTTAAATCATCCAATTTTAAGTCCCTAACGTTTCAAAATTGGTTCAATGATGTCCTGCCGTTAGGAATCTGTTAACAGAATTGACGGCAGGACAAAATTGAGACGATTTTAAAATATTAGGAACTTAAATAGGACGAAAACGTTAGGGACAAAAATGATACATAAAAATAAATTTTAATTTTATCCTTCAATCATATCATTTTTTTATGATACATAGTTATTCAATTATTTTTTAACCACGTCTAAGTAAATTAAACTTAATTATATTATTTTTATTCTAAATAAATTTATTTTTTATAATTTTACTCTTAAAGACTTTTACTCATCATGAAATGTTTGTAGAATGATTAATACATAAATTTGCGAAAAAGAAAAAAAAATGATACATATACAATAAAGTATAAATTGTACCTTTTGTCTCTAATGTATCGAAATTCTTTAATATTTAAGTGTAAAAATCTTTAAAAGTAAAATTATAAAAAATTAAATTTATTTAGAATGAAAGTAATGTGATTAAGTGTAATTTACTTATATGTGATTAAAAAATAATTGAATAACTACATACTGTAAAAAATTGAAATGATTAAAGGATAAAATTAAAATTTATTTTTATATATCGTTTTTGTTTCCAACGTTTTCGTCATATTTACGTCCTTAATGTTTTAAAATCGTCTCAATTTTGTCCCGTCGTCAATTCTGTTAACAGATTCCTAGTGGTAAGATAATATTGAGCCAATTTTAAAACGTTAGTGACTTAAATAAGACGATTTAAACGTTAGAGACAACTTTGAGACTTATCCAAACGTTAAAGATTAAAACGATACTTTACTCTATAATTAAAATTTTACAAAACGTGAGTGACATTTTATCTTTATATAATTAAAATAATATTTAAAAAAAATCAGTGACATTTTGTACTATTATCATAATAATATAAAACAATAAAATGATAAAATATTATTGTATTTCACATTCAAAATATTCATGTCTAAAAAATTTTAGCCTCCATTGCTTTATATATATTTTTCGTTGCTTCAGAAATTCATATTTTTAATTCCGTTTACCACCCCGGATGCAGGTTATTTTACACGGTATCTTACTAAGTAACTATCAATTCATCACCACCTTCATTGAAAAAGTTGATCAATGAATGCTGATAGTGATAGTTGACTACTAACGATTTGAAAGGCAAGTTGAATCACTGAATCACAATTCACACACAAATGCATGCACTTGAACTTGATAGCTTACTCAGCATGATAAATCATAATACGTCTTCACTTTGACGTGTTAAATATGAACAATATTAAAAAAATGGCATGTAATAGACTTATAATCAGGGACTAATTTAAATATATAATTTAATAATTTCTTGTGATATCTGAATAATTAATATATTGATAATTTAATTTTCAAAAAACCAACAATTTAACCAGTTATTAGGTTCTAAACCAAAAAAAAAAAACCTTTCTTTAAATTTTTGGATATGTCCCTGCTCATAGTACATATTTTTCTTATTTTTGTATAGGCATCATGTATATGTATAATTGTCAAAAAAAATTGTTAAAAGGATTAAGATATCAAACAAAATATTGAATCAAATTGGTGTCTTAATTAAATTAATCAATGTGCATTACAAGATAGATCGTGATACATTCGTCGTCTTGATGTCATTTAATCCATGTCATTGACGGTCAAGGCTCAAAATAGACTAAATACTATTTTGGTGCAATATAAACTTGGGAAACCAATTTAATTGATACATAAAATTTAAAAAACTAATTTAATTAAAACTTTATTCAAATATTTATATAATATTTCTTTTTTTTATTTTTCCTTTCATAAATAGATAAATTATACTTACATCTTCCATCTCCCTCTACACTACAACACAACCGGCATTTTGCGATAGTTAAACCAAACGTTGGAAAAAAACTGCGGATAAACAGTTAGCGACGATTTTAGTTAACCGCTGGAATAACTGCCGCTAAATGTCTATCAATTTTACCGCCACTAAATAACAAATAAATGAAAACAACATTTGTTTTGCGGCAGTTCTAAATCGCCGCCAAATTTTAGTATTTCCCGCGCTTGCACCAATAGACCCACAACATGTGGATCACCTGGAAGAAGGAAAAGTTTTAACAATATCATGTTACTACCAAGCCAAATGTTTTTTCGATGTATATAGCGCTAATAATTATATATATCATATGTACACATTTGATTGCCACACAATTTTTTGTTGTATACTTTATATTTAATCATAGTTATTATAGGCAATGGCAGAGCTTAGTTTAGACAAGGGGGGCCATGGTCCCCAAAACTTTTATTAAAAAATTAGTAATACTTCTTCAAAGAATAAAAAATAGTTTAATTGGCTCAAATACTTTACTATAACTTAAAATAGCAAAGTTCAATTTTCATCTCTTGTTTTTCTTGCACAATACTTTTTAGTTTTAAACATTTAAAACATGTTGGATTTAAACTGAACTGAGTGTATTCGCATTTCGCAGTTCTTTATTCAATAAGCAACACTCATTCTACCTTTGAGTTCAAATATAAAAAATTATGTATTTTTTTATTTATGTAATTTAATATTATTTAATATTTTATTATTTATTTCATTTAGTTTTTTATATGATAAAAGATATTAGAATATTCAATAAGTATTGATATTATTGTATTTGTATAAATTGATAAAAAAATTCAATAAATATTATAAATTTTAATATTTTGTCCTTCTAACTTCTTTTTTACATATTTTACAGGATATATATTCAAATTTTTATATAAAATAATCATAAAAAATCAAAGAATTGATGCATTTTTTAAGAAGAATGTTAATATTCAAAAAGGAGAACATAAAATTTTTACAATATTAACACATGTAGATAGTTCTTCTACTTTAATGAATCTCGAAGAAAGTGAGATACAACGTTCAAAAATTTAAAGAGTTGCATCTGATGAGTTTGACCTTAATTCTTTGGAACGAGATCCTAGAAAATGGCTTCAAATTTGGCAATATCACCCAAATCACAAAGATGAAGTTAGACAAACTTATCTTAAATGGGGTTCATATCAAAAGCATCTTGACAATTATCTTCTATCTGGCTCCTCCAAAATTTTGTTTCAAGTTTCGCCACTATAGGCACCTTATATATTGAGTAAAATGCACAATTAAATCAAATGGAGGACCAAATTACACAATTCTACCAAATTGAAAAACTTTACCAAGATCTCCCAAAAGCACATTCTTATGTAATTTGAATCAATCTCATTCGAATTAGACAAACCAACACTAATTCGAATTAGTCCTATTCGAATTAGTAGTAATGCTTGTAATTCGAATTTGTCCAATTTTAATTATGCTTGCATGTAGTCTTAAGGTAGTTCGAATCAAGGTGATTCGATTATGCACGCTAGGACGTCCCTAGTAATTCAAATGGGTCAGCTTCGAATTAATTTTTTACTACAGTAGATCGAATTGATTTGTATCTATTTATATATGATTGATGCGTGAGCATCTTTTCTATCTTTTCCTAGTGAATTTGCATCTAATTTGTTGAATTTAATCAAGAATTAATTATATTTTAGCCACTATGGATGCTACTTTGAGTCTTTTACAATTTTGTTTATTTTAGGTAGCATTCGACGGAATTTGATGGAGTTATTGCAGCACGAGAATCAAAGGAGATGGTTGCGAGGAGCGACGCGCACGCGTGCCTGACGCGTGCGCGTGAATTGGATGTATCCATGGCGACGCATGCGCGTGACTGACGCGTACGCGTGAATTGAAGATTTGCTCATCGATGCGTGTGCGTGACCGACGTGTCCGCGTGACTCGCAGAAAAGACCATCGACGCGTACGCGTGACTAACGCGTACGCATGACCTGCGCTACATGCAGAAAAATGCCAGAGCGATTTTTGGGCTGTTTTAACTCAGTTTTTAGCCCAGAAAATACATATTAGAAGCTGCAGAATGGACAAATCAAGTGGTCACCACCCATCAGCTGAAAATTTGTTAATTAATTCAAATTTAAATTCAAATCTTATTTTTTTAGGAAAAGATATTATTTTTAATTTTAGATAATTAGATTTTAAATTTGTTAGGGTTAGTTATAAAAAGGGATCTGATGCCATCAGATTAGAACACAGTATATTTTTACCAGAACCCTTATTTTTCTACTCTAAATCATGAGCAACTAATCCTCCATTGTTAAGGTTAGGAGCTCTGTCTATTTGTATGGATTTATTCGTTTGATCTTTCTAATTTAATCCATGTTTAGATTTATCTTTCAATAACTGTTTTTGCTCTTTATTTTATGAATATGGGTGGAACGGAAGTATGATCCATATTCTAATTGAGTTCTTGTAAAACTTGGAAAAGCTCTTTACTTGAACAATAACTTGAAAACATATTATACTGAATTTCTAATTGTTTGTATTTAAAGGGATACGTGACATATAATCCCCTTATTTTTGGATAATTAGGATTCTTTTGGCATATAAACTAGAAATTGATCATCACCCTCTAATTAGAATTAATAGACCAAGGAATTGGCAGTTAATGAATTTTAGAGGAGACTAGGAAGGTCTAAGGAATTAGGGTCTAGTCACATAGTTTGCCATGAAATTAAATCTTGCATGATTAAAATAGTTAGTAAGAAAAATAAATCCGGAAAAATAGATAACTCTGAAACCTTAACTATATTCTTCATATTTTATTCCCAACTTATTTATCTGCTTGTCTTTAATGTTCCAAATTTACTGTTAATACTTTTGAACTTCCAACATTATTTTCTATTTGTCTAACTAATCATATCAAATGCTATTGTTGCTTAGTCCATCAATTCTCGTGGGATCGACCCTTACTCACGTAAGGTATTACTTGATACGCCCCGGGACACTTGCCGGTTAGTTTGTGGGTTATAAAATACCGCACCAATGATCCAAGCGTATATAAAGAATACAATAAAGAGTACATTTAATAATATCCATAATGAATTCAATAAAGAGTACATTCAATCATAAATAAAAAAATAATAATTTATAAATATTTTTTTATAAATGATTAAAAATCAAATATTTTCTAAAAATATTTATTAAGATTTAGAATTTAGTCTTTAATATTTAAAATTAGTGAAATATTTGTCAAAAACATTATATTTTGTTGGTCAGTTAACATTATTGAATCTGTTAACCACGATAATATGCAGATGATTGATTGGTTTTCATATAAAAATATTTTTGTTCTATTTGGTATTTAATTTTGATAAAATATTAATTAATTTTGAATTTAGTTATTATGAATTCTTATATCTAAGAATACAAGTTAAGATTGTTATTTAAAAAAAATTTAAACTTTTTATTTTAATAAATACTTAACAAATCATTAAAATAAAAAATCAAAATTTAAAATTATAATTTTGGTAAAATTATAAAGTTTTGAATTTTTAATGACTTGTAGAAAATATTTTTAATTATTATTTTTAATATTTTATAAAAAATATTTATAATTATGATTTTTAGAAAATATTTGATTTTTAATTAGTTCAGAGTATGATTTTATTTTTTTCTTTTACATTCATGTTTGAATGCAAATTTAAATGCCAATAAAGTAAATAAAAAATTTTATTGGTAAATTTGTTTACATGAGTTAACATATATAGCTTATTTAACTTGTGAATTTTTTTTACGTAAAATGAATGTAGAAAAAGTGTTACGAGTTTAAGTAACAATGATTTAAACATATGTAGTTTAAGATAGTAGTGTTTACTTAACTAGATTATACACATATGGTTATTACTAAAAAAAACATGGCAATATGTGATAATACGCATTTTGCGGCGGTTTAAACAAAACCGTCGCAAAATGTAAAACTATAACTCACCCGATGTACATATAGCGGCGGTTTTTGAAAAGACGCCGCTAAATGCAAGTCTGATTGAAATATAGTGACGGTTCGAGAAAAACCGCCACTAAATGTAGTCCTGATTGCAGCCCCAGCCAATAACTACCACTATATGTGCCGCAGGTTGCTGTTATATGACGGTTTTATAAAACTGCCGTAAAATTTTCATCTATATCTGGTGAAATTGTTATATTACTAATTGACCGGTATACATTAATTTATCCAATTTTATATAATAAAATATTAAATATATTTTTTTGCTAAGCATAAAGTACTAGATTTTTTGTTAATTAACCAAATCTTAGTTTTTCTGTTATTATATTTTATATCAATAATTTAAATTTAAAATTTAAAAATTAAATTTTAGAATTACTGTCCTCCTTATTTTATATGGAAAGCATTAGTATTAACAGTTACAGTGTATAATTTTTTTTAATTAATTATGTTTAATTAAACTAGTTTAATATAATAAAAATTAGTTATAATTAGTATTATTTTAAATTTTATATTTAATTTGACTGGACTTGATTCATAAAAGAATTTAAATGTGTAAAATTACTCTAAAAAATTAGTCACGAAACTCAAGGTTAGGGGTGTGCATGGCTCGACCCGGCCGGCCCCGAATATTTTAAGGGCTATTTTGGTATGATTTCACCGGATTTAGGGTCGGGTAAGGGTCTCAAGAATAGACCCGATCATTATTTCAGGTCGGGACCGGGTCATGGCTCGGTTCACCCGAACTCGGCCCGATGGCCCAATCATCATACATAATTAATATTTTGTGTTATTAGTGATAGATGATGGCTATTCTTATGTAGAATTTAAGTATTGTAAACCTTAATATTTTGTGTTATTAGTTATTATAAGACTATAAGTTAATGTTTTATATTTAAAATGCATAAGATTTTAGACTAATGCATAATATTGTATTATTTGTATTGATTTAAATATTTGATGTTATTAGACAATATTAGTATTGATTATGGTTATGCTTTAATTTTAGAGAAGAGTTCGTTCTTGTTATATTTTTTTAAGTGAAATTTTACCATGTCAAATAATGGTTGGAATTTTGAAAATTTGGATATTTTTACATGCTAACTTATAAGAAGGCATTAAGGTAATGTAATATTAACGGCCTAGTTTTCACCCGGTATAATCATAACGTGAAAGTGTATAAATTTTATTGGTCTAATAAATAAACTCAGTATATATTTTAGGTCAGATTTAGATTATATCAAACTCGGTTTTACTCGACCCATATACTTCCCTAGTCAAGGAAGTGGAAAAAAAATTGGATGTAATAACATGAATGATGTAATAACATCAATGAAGATGCAATCAAAGAAAAGTGGCAATAAATACAAATTAAAAAGGCAGGAAAGGACCAACTAGGCCTAGCAATGTGGCCCTCAATAATTAGTTAATACAAAAAGTGGACCTGAATTTTGTGCTCACATTTGAGAGCCTTTTTAATTGGCAATAAAACGCCATGTTTGATACTCTGTCTGCGCGAGCTTGCAACCAATAAATGTGGCTGCACAACTTGGCCACAATTTTGTAATGTCGACTGCTATTATTATTATTATTATTATTATTATTATTATTATTATATAGATTTAACTAGTAACATGTATTTTAAGAGAAATTATTAAGATTATTATTAGTTAAAGTTTTTTAACTTTTATTTTAATGAATACATAATAATATTTAAGGGTACATTTTATTTATATTTTTATTTTATTTTCAATATTTTTTTTCAAAATTTTATGGGAAAAAGTAAAAACATAAAATAATTTTTTTTTTCTTTCACACAATTTTAAAAGTAGGAAACACTAAAAATAATGACAAAATCTAAAAATGTAAATAAAATATATATCCTAAACTAATAATATACTTAGATCTATTTTATATCCAAATATACTAGATTTTCAATGTGTAAAAAAATATGGGTTGGGAAGTTAACAATGACAAGCAAGACTGGCACTAGCTATTTCTTGCATTATTGGATATATACGGGTTTGAAAATTGATGATAATTGAGATATTTGTTGTAGAAAGCTATGATTTGAGGTTGGTGGCTAAGTTGGTTGGGGAAATTCAACATAGCATTCATTTTGGTTTATCGCCATTCATATTTAATTTTATTTACTTCTAACTAATTTGCTAAATACAACATTAGCAACATCTTTATATCATTTTCATTTAAGCATTAAAGTTTTAAATCACATGTCAACTTTAATTTACTGTGATGGCTGCTAGCTGCTTCTACATGCTTCTTATTATAATAATCTTCATTTCTATCACAAGAATAAAACTAACAAAAAAAAAAGTTCCTCTATATTAATGATCCAACTTGTTTGAGGTAATATTGAAAAAATTATATTATTATTAGAATTTAGTCACATAATGTCATATTAACAAAAAAAAATGATCTTTTATATTAATTACGTAAATAATCATTCAAAAATACGATTGTAGTTACATATCTGTATCAGTGCATAAAAATTAAACTCTTATATTATTAGTATGGATCATATGTTATGCCATCTTTGATAATCAATCACGTGAAAAAATAATAACATTTAAAAAAGGATTGAAAATTGTATACTGAGCTAAGTGAGCTCATTTCAACTATAAAAAAGAAAAATCTATTTCCCATCAATCATTTTCATGGAAAAGGAGAAAGAACATGCATTATTATTGTGTGTAACCCTTTCAACAACACATGCAATGTTTATGAATTACAACCAATATCCAATGATAATTTCATGTGAACAATAAAGTTTTCATAATTACCACCATTTTTTTCCCCCAAGAAGCAGAAACTTGAGTCTTCCTTTTCCTTTCCGTTATGTTTTGTCATTTTTCAACACAGCTAACTCGAACCAACCTTTAACACTTTATTGAAGTATATATTGATCATTACTTGATTCAAGTGGGCCATTCTCAACTACATGCATTTCTTCTACTTATTTTGCATTATGATGTAATATATTATTTGTTAATTAAGTAAATTTTAACTTTCTATTTATTATATTATATATTAATGAATTAATAATTTAAAGTTTAAAATTTATATTTTAAAATTAAAAAAAATTATTTTTTAATTTTTTCAGAGTACATTAGTATTTACTTTTTCTAATTTGTCTTAATAAACACCTTTATTTCAAGAGCTTATCTAGAAGCTAATTGTTTAAAATTATTTTTTTATTTTAAGTTCTAAATTTTTAAATTTTTCAATTCTAAATTTTAAATCATAAATCCTTCAAAACAAAAATGAAAATTTTGGCCATTGAAAAAAGTTAGCTGATATTAAATAATTAAAATTTAATTCTTTATATTTGTTTTTGTTTTAATTGATTTATGTTTTTTAGCTACCAAGTATGCTATACATACAAGCCTTTTTGACTTACAAGTCTTACAAGTTGGCACAAGCCCAACAAAACACACGTGCATTACACTCCCACATTCAAAAGTAAATACCCGCACGTTACTCAACCACTTCTTGTTTTCAAAACGCGCTACTCACCATTATGAACGACTCTTCTTCTTCTTCCTCGATGAAAACTACAACTGTCATTTTTCTTTGCGTTTCTCCTCCTCCTCCTCTTCTTCCTTCTTCTTCTCCTCCCTCTTTGTGTTTCTCCTCCTTTTTCTTTGCGTGTTTCATCTTCAACGTCGTGTTTCTCCTCCTTCTTCTTTTGATTTTGCAACATTATGTATTTTTTCTTCTTTGTTTGATTTTTTCCTCTAAAAAAGAATTATGAGAATATGAAATAAGAAGATGAAGAAGAAGAAGCATCAGAAGATGAGGAGGAGGAAGAGGAAGAGTTCTGAATTATGCAAAACTCATCAGAATAAAAATACACCCAAATATCTTCGTTTACACCCAAATATCTTCGTTTTTACACCCAAATTTGCTGCAGATACAGAAATGAGTTATGTTACATGTACACTAAAATCAGCCACTAAAGTCAGTAAGGACTGCAAAATACACCCAAAATACATCATAGAAGGGCTGCAAAATACACCCAAAATACACCATATTAAAACAAACATAAACTATAGAATGCAAATACAACTATAAAATCATCATAAAAAATAACAAAAACCAGATTCATGAATCATAACTAAACAGAAACTAAAACAATTCAACTAAAAGAATAAGACAATTCACCATCCGTTAGATGAAAAGTCATAAACTGTAAATACACCCAAACTTTTATAAAAAATACACCCAAATATTCCTGATCTACACCCAAACGTCTAATATAAAATGGACAAGATTATATTAATTCTAATCAGAACTAGTACATTAGATTCAATTCAAATAAGGAAGAATTAATAGCAAATTTCACAGGCAAGGTTCACACACTGGTTCATCTGACAATCTTAAGTTGAATTATCCATTATCTTCAAAAACGATTTCAGAGCTTGATGTCAAAAAATAATGAAAATCGAGAATAACGAAGAAAGAGAACAGAGAGAGAAAAGCACGTAAATGAAGAAGGAGAAAGAGAAGGCAAGAAATTCGAAAAAGAAAACAGAATCCTTTCAAAAATTAATAATCTGTTAGAGGCGCATGAAACATATGTGCATAACAAGCGCGTTTGAACGTAATATCAATTAGAGAACTTATAAGACTTGTATAGCAAAATCACTTGTATGTAGAGATTAATCCTTTAGCTATTTGATTAAGGAGTCAATATCGGCTATTCGAAACAAGTGATATTAATATTAATACATCTATCAAATTACAAAAATGCTATTGATATATTAAGATTAGTCATTAAAATCACACAAATATATTTGTATATAAATAAATATATGGTTTAATTTATTTTCAATATGTATTTGTATTTTAATATGTATTTTATATTAGCGACTGACTTTAATAACTGATTTTAGTGTACACCTAACATAATCGATCTAATTATTATTATTTATTAACAACAAATCTTTATATATAATAAGTTTATTGAGATTTTATAACAAATACTCTTTAAAGAAATACAAGAATTGTTAATGTTAAAAGTGTGGGAAATATATAATTAGTCTGATGTAACAACTCTAATTTTTTTTTGCACTAATGCGAGTTTTTCTTAAAATAATATTTTAAAATAATTAGTTTTATTTTGACAAGTCCAATTTTTACCGATAAAACTAATTAATAGTATTTCTTGATGAGCTTAAAATTGCTAACGCTTCATCAAATATTTTTATTCCTAAGTATATATATAGGAATGTAAAATAAGAATTTGACAGCTCATTAAGCGTTAATCACCATCAATTACTTTTTTTTGCTTAACTTTTCATTTTATTTACTAAGTCTCAGGAAAAAGAAAGAACAGAGAGAGAGACCGAAGCTTTATGAGAGAACCGTGAAATCCTCTAACCTTCCGACCTCGATTTTTTGCGATCCGTAACTCCAATAAAAAATCTAATCCGGTAAAAGTGTTCGTATCCTCCTCTTCTACGTGTTGGCGTTACTTTTGTAGGTGGAAGTCGACGGTGACGTAGCTCCCCTACCCCTTGAACTTGGCCAACTGGAGTTCTACGAGTCACAAAGGATTCCGGACGTTTTTCCCTTCAGCAGCTCGGTCAGAAAGTTTCTCCAAAATTTTGGGTATTTCGATTACGTACGAAGGTAGGTTTTGAAAAAGTTTTACTGACTAGATGATATTTGATAAGTGAATTGAGGTTTGGATTGAGTGTTATTGAGATTTGATTGCGTTTCATGTTGAATTTTGTTGATATATTGGTATTTTGATGAGGTTGTATTTCAGTTAGCTCGAAAATGGATAAAATTTTAAGTTAATGTTTTGATGAAAAATAAAATAGGATTTCGGTCTTGTTGGAGGACAAGAAATTAATTTGAAAATTATATTTTAAAGGATGTCATTTTACTTTTATAAAAAAAAAGACTGAGGTTATGTTTATAACTATAAACTAAGTTTTGAAAGGAAAATACTATTTTGAGTTTTTATTCAAAATTATTCTCTATATTAAAATAAATTATTTTTATCAAAGAGAAATTATATTGTGGAATGATACAAAGGAGAAGAGGAAGAACGAAAACTAAAAGAAAGAAAGATTAATGAAATGACTGCCACAGGAGAGCAGATGTGACATTGTTTGGGCCTTAGTGCCAAATGTAAAGTGGGGACGCCTACACACTAAGAACTGTTTTCCAGATGTACGCTTAATGATTTGGAAAGTCATACTATATGCGGCCTAGCCGTACGACTTATAAGCACACTGTATGCATCTGGAAAGCCATATCTGGGACTTGTGCCGGGGTAATGTCGGGAGCGGGTAGGCAACCGACACATGAGCTCATGGCCTGCGTTAGGAATAGACATGCATCATCCTTGTTGCGCATTTACATTTTACTTGACATTGTGAAATTGTTTGTGATTGTCTTCTTTTGTTTATACATTCCTTAATGTTATTTTGAATTGTGGTGACTAGATATTTTTTTGTGACACTTGTATATTTCGTTGTGAATTACTTGAATTGTGGTAATCCTGGCTAAACTAACCACCCTCGACCCTACTAAGAACCCCCAGTTTTTACCCCTTTTCTTTCTCCCCTTCAGATGGATACCGGAGTTATATTTTACGAGATGGACCCTCCCTATATATACGAGGATATTGTACATCATATGTTTTATGTAGTAGCTACGGAGATTAGGACTCGTATGTATATTCTGCGTGATCATCCCTTCCGTCACCCGATTGACACTCCACAGTTTAACCCCGACATGCCCTATGAGTTCCCACTGCAGTGGCTCCACCCAGATGCTCCCTTTCACCCGTTTCATGATGGGCCGGTGCCTCACCAGCATCCCGATCAGCCTGCGGATCAGGCGGACCCTGAGCCTAAGCCCATGGAGGAGCATATTCCAGAGCCTGTACCGGAGGAGGATATCCCAGTGGAGCAGATCTCAGTATCTTCATCCGAGCCATCTTCTGAGGAGCCGCTCACTGCCTCTATTAGTGGACCGGCAAGTGCTGGTCAGACCAGTAGCACGAGTGCCAGTGCCCCTTCCGAGATTATAGAGATTTCCGATGACGAGGACGAGGATTCTGAGGAGTGTTCTGATGTGGTTGTGATCTCCTCTGACGATGATAGCTGAGTCTTGGGAGCTGCGGTTGTGCCTTTTGATAGTTTTTGTGTTAGCCTAGCTTTTGTGTTAATCTCTCACTTTTGGTCAGACTCACTGAGAGAGTAGGGTGTACATAGTTGACTAGGCTAGTTCGGGTGCCAGCTTAGGGGTTTTCTATATGGACTAGGACCCGAAGTGTTGGTTTGTACATAGTAGTATCTCTGAAAGGTTGTATGCTAACTCAGGATATATATATGTAAATACACGACAGTACCTGTATGCGTATGTATGGTCTATGCTATGTGTTCTGGTTATATAAAATGCTGGCTTGTGTATGTTTAATTAGCTGTCCTCGCAAGTCTTTTTTTATAAAAGTCCTTCCAAAAATTCGATAGTACGCTAACCCGATTACAGGCTTAATAATACATAGTAAAGATTTCATGTGAACAAGTTGGTGACACTTGATTTCTGGAATGATCATGACTTACTGGGAATTGGGTCGTTACAACTTGGTATCAGAGCAGTTTGTTCCTATTAAAGCCTGGGGACATGGACTGAATCATGCTTCATTGCATTCTCTGAGTTGTGTCTCATGCATATAGGATATCGTTGTGATATGAATTGCATGATTGTCACTGCGTTTCCATTTTAGAGACTATTCACACTTTGCCTGAAATGTTAAGACTGATCACCTTAATATTACATGTTGGGTGTGCACAGAATCTTGATGGCTGCACGGGGATGAGGACGTGGTAGGCGTGGTGCAAACCATGCAGAGGAACCGACGAGGTGTGCAGATGCTTTTATAGCAGCAATGAACACCATGGCTGAGGCTGTGCGTGAAACGGCAACTGCTACTACACAAGCAATTGACCATTTAGGGGAGAAGAACGGAGATCGTAACGGAGGATGCAATGGTGAGCGTGGTAGAGACAGTAATGATAATGAAGGCACTGGAAACCGTGATAACCCTATGACGCTGGCAACCTTTCTGAAGGTGAACCCGCCCAAGTTTAAAGGGACGCTTGTTGCAACTGAAGCTGACAATTGGTTCCGTGGTATCGAGAAGTCATTGCGAGCGCAACATGTACCAGAAAGACAGCACGTGAAATTTGCGACCTATATGCTGGAGGGAGAAGCTGAACACTGGTGGCATGGAGTGCAACGCTTGTTAAGACAGGTGGTGGAAGAGATTGACTGGGATACTTTTAAGGAGGAATTTTACAAAAAGTATTTCCCTAGAACTGTTCGTGATGCTAAAGAAATTGAACTGATGCAGTTAACGCAGGGGAATATGTCAGTGGCAGAATATACTCAGAAATTTGAAGATTTGTGCCGATTCTCTAAGATCTGTCAGGGAAACCCAGATGATTTTAAGGAATGGAAGTGTTTGAAGTACGAAGGAGGACTCCGCGAAGAGCTAATGCACTCGTTGGTACCACTGCAAATACGAAATTTTGCAGAGCTTGTCAATAGGAGTCAGTTGGTGGAAGACTGTACCAAGAAGGTGGCGGCAGCAAAGATGAGTCGTCAAGAATTACCTCCGAAAAATTTTAATCGGTATATAGACCCTCAGGAAAGGAACTTTAAAACGAATAGGACACTTTCTTATGGGAATCACCAAGTTAGTAATCTTCCTGCGCGTGACAATATTGATAGGCAAGGACGAGATACTGGAAAGCGACCACAGCCAGCACTAGCAAACCTTATTTGTAATCAGTGTGGGAAGGACCATGGTAGGAATCCTTGTCGATTGGGTTCGAACGTTTGTTATTTTTGTGGTGTGCCTGGACACATGGTGAGGAATTATGAGAAAAAGATTGCTCAAGATTTAGCTAAATCTCAACAATCAGGAAGAGTATTTACAATGATGACTGAAGATGCTCGTACTCGGACTCCCTGACCCAAGGTCAGTATTGTGTCAAGATTCGCTTCCTATCTGCACTTTACGATTCTGGTGCATTACATTATTTTATTTCTTTAACTGTTATACCTGAGTTGGGCCAAAATGAGGAAACAGAACACACTTGAGAACTAGAAAAATGAGGTAAGGACCGTTTACTCGTACCTGCTTACAGGTAAAGGAAATTTTGAGGTTAGGAGAGTAGGATGTAACAACTCTAATTTTTTTTTGCACTAATGCGAGTTTTTCTTAAAATAATATTTTAAAGTAATTAGTTTTATTTTGATAAGTCCAATTTTTACCGATAAAATTAATTAATAGTATTTTTTGATGAGTTTAAAATTACTAACGTTTCATCAAATATTTTTATTCCTAAGTTATTAATGTCATTTATATTAGTAACTCATATACATTTAACTTTATATATTATTATTATTATTATTATTATTATTATAGCTAGCGTTATTCATTGCTAGTTCATTAAGGCAAAGAAAAAGAGAAACGTGACTTTAATATAGGAATGTAAAATAAGAATTTGACAGCTCATTAAGCCTTAATCATTATTAATTACTTCCTTAATCATTATTAATTACTTTCTTTGCTTAACTTTTCATTTCATTCACTAAGCCTCAGGAAAAAGAAAGAACAGAGAGAGACCGAAGCTTTATGAGAGAACCGTAAAACCCTCTAAGCTTTCGACCTCGATTTCTTTCGATCCGTAATTCCAATAAAAAATCTAATCCGGTAAAAGTGTTCGTATCCTCTTTCTCTACGTGTTGGCGTTACTTTTGTCCGGTGAAAGTCGACGGTGACGTAGTTCCCCTACCTCTTGAGCTTGGCCAACTGGAGTTCTACGAGGCACAGAGGATTCCAGACGTTTTTCCCTTCAGCAGCTCGGTCAGAAAGTTTCTCCAGAGTTTCGGGTATTTCAATTACGTACGAAGGTAGAATTTTGATAAATTTTCACCGATTAGATGATATTTGATAAGTGAATTGAGGTTTGGATTGAGTGTTATTGAGATTTGATTGCGTTTCATGTTGAATTTTGTTGATATATTGATATTTTGATGAGGTTGTGTTTCAGTCAGCTCAAAAATGGATAAAATTTTAAGTTAATGTTTTGATGAAAAATAAAACAGGATTTCGGTCTCGTTGGAGGACAAGAAATTAATTTGGAAATTATATTTTGAAGGATGTCATTTTACTTTTAAAAAAAAAAAAGACCAGGATATCATTTTATTTTTATAAAAAAAGGAGACCGAGGTTATGTTTATAACTATAAACTAAGTTTTGAAAGGAAAATACTATTTTGAGTTTTTATTCAAAATTATTCTCTATATTAAAATAAATTATTTTTATCAAAGAGAAATTATATTGTGGAATGATACAAAGGAGAAGAGGAAGAACGAAAACTAAAAGAAAGAAAGATTAATGAAATGACTGCCACAGGAGAGCAGATGTGACATTGTTTGGGCCTTAGTGCCAAATGTAAAGTGGGGACGCCTACACACTGAGAACTGTTTTCCAGATATACGCTTAATGATTTGGAAAGTCATACTATATGCGGCCTAGTCGTACGACTTATAAGCACACTGTATGCATCTGGAAAGCCATATCTGGGACTTGTGCCGGGGTAATGTCGGGAGCGGGTAGGCAACCGACACATGAGCTCATGGCCTGCGTTAGGAATAGACATGCATCATCCTTGTTGCGCATTTACATTTTACTTGACATTGTGAAATTGTTTGTGATTGTCTTCTTTTGTTTATACATTCCTTAATGTTATTTTGAATTGTGGTGACTAGATATTTCTTTGTGACACTTGTATATTTCGTTGTGAATTACTTGAATTGTGGTAATCCTGGCTAAACTAACCACCCTCGACCCTACTAAGAACCCCCAGTTTTTACCCCTTTTCTTTCTCCCCTTCAGATGGATACCGGAGTTATATTTTACGAGATGGACCCTCCCTATATATACGAGAATATTGTACATCATATGTTTTATGTAGTAGCTACGGAGATTAGGACTCGTATGTATATTCTGCGTGATCATCCCTTCCGTCACCCGATTGACACTCCACAGTTTAACCCCGACATGCCCTATGAGTTCCCACTGCAGTGGCTCCACCCAGATGCTCCCTTTCACCCGTTTCATGATGGGCCGGTGCCTCACCAGCATCCCGATCAGCCTGCGGATCAGGCGGACCCTGAGCCTAAGCCCATGGAGGAGCATATTCCAGAGCCTGTACCGGAGGAGGATATCCCAGTGGAGCAGATCTCAGTATCTTCATCCGAGCCATCTTCTGAGGAGCCGCTCACCGCCTCTATTAGTGGACCGGCAAGTGCTGGTCAGACCAGTAGCACGAGTGCCAGTGCCCCTTCCGAGATTATAGAGATTTCTGATGACGAGGACGAGGATTCTGAGGAGTGTTCTGATGTGGTTGTGATCTCCTCTGACGATGATAGCTGAGTCTTGGGAGCTGCGGTTGTGCTTTTTGATAGTTTTTGTGTTAGCCTAGCTTTTGTGTTAATCTCTCACTTTTGGTCAGACTCACTAAGAGAGTAGGGTGTACATAGTTGACTAGGCTAGTTCGGGTGCCAGCTTAGGGTTTTCTATATGGACCAGGACCTGGAGTGTTGTTTTGTATATTGTAGTATTTCTGAAAGGTTGTATGCTAACTCAGGATATATATATGTAAATACACGACAGTACCTGTATGCATATGTGTGGTCTATGCTATGTGTTCTGGTTATATATAATGTTGTCTTGTGTATGTTTAATTAGCTGTTCTCGCAAGTCTTTTTTTATAAAAGTCCTTCCAAAAACTCGATAGTATGTTAACCCGATTACAGGCTTAATAATACATAGTAAAGGTTTCATGTGAACAAGTTGGTGACACTTGATTTCTAGAATGATCATGACTTACTGGGAATTGGGTCGTTACAAGTCTCACATTAAAAAAATTGATGAATTTATAAAATAAAAAATTCATTAGAATTTTGAATTTGATAAAATATCTAAACATCTTATATTCTCTTATTTAATTGTGGTAAATAAAAAAATTACATCATTAAAATTGATATTTTTGGAACTCAAATTATCCCAGAAATTATTTTTTTATGGAGAGTGTATTGGTGTTTTGGTCGAATATTAGGGAGTGGGGTGTTTTGCCGGTATGTGGAGGTCACGGTCAACACGCGCGGGGCGGTATCGTTGTGCTGTAGAAGCGTGTCAGCACCCAGCAACACGCCGGAGGCGTGGTGACGCAGCGCGCATGCAGCTCCCTGGCAACATACAGGGGTTGTGTTAGAGTAGGCATGGCAGAGTTCCACGAGTTTCCAATATTCTGCAGCAACACGGGATGGGCGTGTTAGAGACTGTCTACATGCAGGGGACAGCTCTTCTACCTCGATAAGCAGCAAACTTTGCTCTATAAAAAGAGAGCCCCCGAATATATGCTTTAGAGGGTATTAGTAGTGTTAGTATTACAGAGAAGGATGGTGGAGCGTGTTTGTTAAAGAAAAGAAGGGGGGATTTCGGAGAAAGAGAAAGAAGGGAGAGAAAAAAGGTAGAAAAAAAAGTATTTGTTTGTATTTATTTTAGAAAACGGTGCGTAATTATACAGTTTCGAAAAAATATATTATAAATTTTTTGGATCATTTAATTTATGTAAGTTGGTAAATTATATTTTTTTATGTATTTAAATTTTTTTAATTTTTGTTATTTAATATGTTAAAATATAGTAGCATCGTTGTTTTTTGTATTTTATGAATATTTTAAAATAAATTTNTTCGGAGTTTTTGAAAATAAATATGTATGTCGAACATGTATTTTTAAAATTTTAATAAATAAATATTAAAATAAATATATAAATATTTAAGAAATATATTGTTATTAAATATTTAAAAAATAAATATTTTGATCTCGGGAAAATAATTAATCATTTATATTTATTTAGTTTAAAAAAGAAATGTATGTATAAAAAGTGAACATGTATTTTTAAAATATTAATAAAAATAATAAACAGATACATATATATAAAATATGTTGTTGTTAAATATTGAAAAAATTAATATTTTGATAAATAAATATTATTAAATATTTTATTTAATTTAAAAAAATTATTTATATTTATTTATTTAAAAAAAGTGTGACATTAAATATTTATTTATAATATTTAAAGAAATAAATAATTGTTAATGTATAGTTTTTTAATTATTTTTCTTAGAATATAATTATTTAACAAACAATTTGAATATTTATAAATACTTTAATAAATAAGATATTAAAATAAATATATGAATATTTATTAAAATATTTATATTGACGTCGATGTATTGTTTGTAAGAATTATTATTTATTTAAATTAAGAATTATATTTTATTTGATGCAGCCTAATAGGAATTTGTTGGTGTGTAAATTAAATCTGCCACAGACGTGGAACCCAATGATCGAAAAATACCTACGCGCTACAGGATTCTACCACGTCTCTAGGATTGGGGTGATACGAAGATTTCACCCCATGCTAACTACTCTGGTTGAAAAGTGGAGGCCAGAAACACATACCTTTGTATTGCCGGTGGGTGAGGTTACAGTGACATTGGAAGATGTCGCGCATATATTTGGCCTACCCATTGATGGAAAGCTTGTGAGTAGATAGACAAATAGCAGTAAAGTGTAAGACTTCCTGCAGAGCCAGAGAATCGCGATATTCGGCCGTGAACCGGAAGTCAGTCGTACTTCGAAATCCTATATAAAGTTGGGTTGGGTTCGACGTATCAGAGACGCAGAGTCGTTGGACACTGAGGAGTCCATTAGGAGATACATCAGATGTCAGATCTTCTGTTTGTTAGGATCGACCCTATTTTCCATATAGGCGTGTGCCGTCAACCTGAACTAGGGGCTTGCAATGCCTAAATGCCCTTATGCATGGATTGAAACTCCAAAATACGCAATGAGGCATTTTTACACCGTTCACCTCCTCATTTTCGTTATACAGTGGTCGTGTTTCTATTTGGACAACTGAATCAGGCATCTTCTAAACCATGATTGAGAGCCACCATGGCAAGGCTTGGTAAGAATCCTCCCAACCACCGAAAACTTTGGCTATGGACTTCTGCTTTGCCAACCAAACCTTTCGGTAACTGATAGTATAGTTAAACCTTGACTGGACTTCCGTTATTATAGATTTCACCTTGATGGACGGGCTAGTCTCGACCAATGGCGTTATAGCCTCAGCAACGGTATCCGAGTCCAGCTTGGAATAATCATGTGAAATCGTTCCCATTGTGCACGTGTGCTTACCATTATATCTGCATATCTCCCAACAATATTTTTTCTGTATCAAACTGGCTTGGATAAGCCAGTCGCACCCACGCCTATACATCTTGTATTTTGCATAGAACGTCTGTGACTCAGACTCATACACATCGTAGTCAACTCCTCTAGAGATAGTGTAACTTCTAATGGCTGCGACGACCGACTTTCTTGAACTGTATTCCATTCCAATCCGGAACTCTCCATCCTCAGGATGAGCAACGCCTACAGAAAGCAGAAATCATCATTCATTAATCAATCCAAAGTTTAGATTAACAAAAACGTATTATTCAGTCATCACGTACCTATGTTTGCATATTCCAGAAATTTTGGTGCATGCATGGCGTCAAGATCCAACTCACGCATATAAGGTAGCACATTCATCGGTTGACTACTCAAAGGATGAACCACTACATTCTCCGCTACTATCTCAACTCCCACATCACTCCTCGTCTTCGTCGCCAACTTCAAAAGTGGCTTTGAAGTTCTCTTCGCTGTCACTATTTATTCCTTCATACACCGCATGTCTATCATCCTCTATATCTAAATTATTTTGTATCCCTTCTGCCTCTACGGTTTCAAACTCAACATACAGCTCAATCTATGGCTGTCGCATCTGAGTATGCCGGCGAATTAGAAACATATTCTGCATACTCGTTTCATCAGTGATTGGCATGGTATCAAACTGTATTAGTCCACCAAAAACTACAACTGGATTCTGGTACAAAATTCTGCTCACTCTAATTAACATACCGTTCTCCATGCTTTGATAGAGACTGTTCTGAAGCTCCATAAACATTATGGCTGGTGCATGGAACCACAAACGAAAATAGATTCTGGTACACAAACCTCACTCCCTCATGAGTATTCCGTATTATCTCACCATTGCGATACACCAACAAGTTTGCGGTACCCTCCATTACACTATCAACACACTTAGAGAACGCTCAAAGCACACTCTCATTCGGAATGAAAATAGTACCGAGCTCGGCCTTATATAGAGGGGAGCTGTAACACCCTAACTACCAAAGCTCACGCTTCCGGCTGCGCAACTCTGATAGCTCGGACATTACGACGACACTTATACTATTTAATATTAAAATATGAGCCCGTTTAAAACTTTAAACCGTAATACCGCTCCCAAAAAATGTTTTTGCTAGACAACGTACATCCATACATACCATACAATTTACAGAAACTCATAAAGAGTACATACATATATATAAATAATATTTCAAACATTATCCAGTACAATTCCTATCCCTCTCACAGAATATATCAAGATAAAGGTGAGGGTACAAAAATAATAATCTAAAGCAATACAGAGCATCTCAATAACAAATAATTAAACTCTTCATAACTTCTGCGCCCAAATCCTGAAAGGAAAAAAATGTAGGGGGTGAGAACATCATCCTCGAAAGGGTTCTCAGTAGAGGGTTTTTGGAAATTACTGTAATAGGATACATGAAGATAAACCGTACCAGTGATTAATAACCATCTTATGCCTCTTTTCAAAAACAACAGTTTACAATAAAAGTAAAGTTGGAAATCTTTTCTAAAAGAGGAACTGTTCAATTCTCAAAACATCAAAGCATTTCAAAAAGGTTTATCTATACTAAACCAAAATAACTTTTCATATCTTATTCCAAACCAGAACCACAAAACCGAAATCAACCATCGGTCCATCTCATTCAACCACGGCCCTAGGCCCAAACAATCCAACCACAACCAATCCACCACAATCCAACAGAGTTCCAGATGCAAACACAAACAAACAGTTACAGCAAGTAGAACAAGCAGCAGTTAATCTCAAATAGTCACAAAGGCAAACCAAGTACAATATGCACACCCAAACAATGTCACATAGATGCATATGATGCATGCCTGTCCCTAGTGGCTGATGATATCATCTGTCAGTTATAGAGCCAACCCAACAAGTCCTGGTAGCTAACCATTGGACTGTCCCTCTGTCGCGCATCCCCAACTCGAGTTATACTCATCATAAACTTGATCATAAACATGATCCATATCCATCACCCTCACTGGTGAATATTTCGGGGGCGAGCTCATCCGCGACTTTCACAGTGCCCGGCCACACTTACGACATAGGGTCAACAGAGTATCAAGTCTCAACCTGGAGCACGTGGTGGCTAGCCACTGCTACTACCCAGGGAAACTCGTATCTCAGATAGTGGAAGTGCAAATCACAATTATCAATAATTCAGCATATACATGCATTCATTCTCATCCGTGGATCAACATCCATCTCAGCCATCCGGCTCACGGTTCAGTCCAAAACCAGCCAATATTTATAGCATACACAGCCATTCCGGCTCACGATTCAATCCAGAACCAGCCAATATTCATAATCATACACAGCCATTCTGGCTCACAACAACACAGCACTTCCACACTCAAAATCATCAAATTATGAAATCGGCATTTAAGCCATAAATCATTTTCTCTATTCATTTCACTTTGAAATCAAGTTTCAACTCTTTTCA
>NC_029781.3:98692772-98719326 GCF_000817695.3 Arachis duranensis
CGGCATTCTCTTTCCAAACTTCCAAACCATGGCAAGTTAAGGATTTATTTCAAAGCATTCAAAATTACCCATCCAACAATGAGATTTTATAAGAAAAGTTTCTCGGCAGAGTCCCAAGTCTTTAGGGAAGGTCAACTTACATCAATTCCTTAAAATTCATTGAAACTATTAAAATCATAGATTCTCCGTTCAAGTAAATAAAACTGAATTTACTAGAAAACCGGACATACAAAATCACAAGTTCCAACCCGGTCCAAAAATCAACTCATTTGAAACGGAACCGGTTCATTTGAATCAAACCACTTTCAGGTTTCTTTTTGGAACCCCTTTTTTTTAATTCTTTCAAAATGCCTCAAACTTAATTACTCAAACAAAAGTCTAGATTCCTTTGAAATCACTAAAAGCTCCTTTTTATATTGAAATCAATACTAGAGCATCATTCTTTCCTTCACTGATTCAAACGGTTAAAATAGTTCATTTCTAAATAAGTCGAACTCAAGGCTTAAAGTTCACTAAATAATTTAAGCTTGAAAACATCAATATTCTCTTAATAAATCAAATAATACAACTTCTCAAATCCAATCCTTTTCAAATAACTTTTCAAACAAGGCTAGGATTTTGTAGAAATTTCGGCAGCACCTCCCCTAAAACTTGGACTTTTGCCACCCGGTTCGGGTCCCAACTAAACCATTTCTCATTCCTTTTCAACAGCTCAAAACCAAAAATCAATTTAAAGCAAGCCAAATCCAACAATCGCTTCAATGGCGTATCTCAAGGATACCATTTAAAAATCAACTCAATATCAATCGATATAACTCATTTCCAAAGCTTTAAAGAAACGGTTCAATAACAAATCATTTGTCCAAAACCAAATCAATTAAAATAAACCAGGCTGAATTCAAAAGTGCATTCGACTTTTCACATCATTGAAATAATTGACTCAATTCAAACCAATCCTCAACGGTTTAAACTCAAATTTCAAATCTTTAAAGAATCAACTTCAAAATATTATATTTCACAAATCCGCACAACAATTCAGCCAAACCAACAACCCATAATCATTCGAGTCAATCAAATAATACATAAGGCAGATACAATCACCAAATACACAATATCTCACATTGGTATCCATATGTAATAATTCCAATATACAAAACATAGTTTTTGGAAAGCGCCCCTACCTCAAAATGCCAAAATCATAACCCAAACGTGTCAACTGAACTCTTTTTGCTCTGCCCGAAATCACCGGCAATCAGAACCCGACTCGGCTTGCTCTCTCGAAAGCAGAAACAGCTACAAGCGGCATAAGCAAACCAGATTCTAACTCCTAAAACCATTAACATCGCAAATACTTTATTACACGGAACAAAGAACTAACGCAGGGCTTTCAAAAATCAAAATACTCACTGAAATAACAAAATGAAGCAGCCGCAGCTCCTTATCAACCCGGCAGTGGCTCCGTCAGTAAACCCAAGTGACAATTGCGAGCAAAAACACCAGTGACGGTAACTGTAACAACCACGCGGCGTTAACAACCTTTTCGGAATTCCAATAGAACAGAAACCAAACTCAAAATCTTACCGGCGGTGGAACACGATGGCGGCAGGATCTCAAGTGGCAGAAACTCAGCCCGGAGCTCCGACGGCCATGGCGGCAGATTCTGACGGCACGGCAGCAAGGGCGAGGGAACCACCCACCATCATCGCGTCTCATCCTTTCCCGCTACTGACAAGGGCAGCAACCACCATAGCAACCCGGCCTCAGCAACGGCTTCCAACGGTGACAGCGGCGCGCTCAACCCAGAACCCGAATGGAGCACAGTAGGAGCGACGGCCATGAGTGACAGCGACGCGAGCCTCGATGGTAACAGGAAGTGATGGTGGCTGAGCGCGGTGGCTACCCTCCTCACGGTGCGTCTCTCTCTCGCGTGACTGGCGACGACGTGGCTAGGAGGGACGGTGTGGCGAACAGAGGCGGCGGCACGGCGTGGACGCGGTGGTGATGGAGACGCGGCGGCTCCGAGCCCGCGACCACCCACATTCACGAGCCAACCCCTTCTCGATTCTGTTCTCCCTAGCGACGGCGCAATCGGCGCTGTGGTGGTGGCAAACGGGAGCGCGATCGACGGCGAGCTAGACGTGGTGGCAGAGCGCGGCTGGCCGGCGAGCTGCTGCTTGCCCGGTGCTCTTTCTTCCTCCGGGTCTCCCTTTCCCCTCATTCCCCTTTTCGTTCTCTTTGCTTGCTTCTTTCAGGGATAACCAAGAAAACTGTGTGTGTTGAACTTGTGAAGGAGAAAGGGAACTCAGCGGCTGAAGGGGTTAAGTTAGGGAAGGGTTTCATTTTTGAAAATTAGGGTTAAGGGCATTATGGTAATTTCACATAAAATTGGGAATACTATAGTAATTGAAACCCAAATTAAATCCAACACTATTTGTACATAGAAAATACTATTTGCTCATCAATTTTACAAATTATTTTCAATAAAATGCCCAAATCCAAAAATTAGAAATAATATACTTAATTTCTTCATTTTCCAAAATAGCAGTAATAATATTTAAAATATTACTTATCTAATCCGAATCATATAAAATTCTTATTATTTCATAACTATCAACCTTATACTTTGAATACAGAAAATAATCCAATAATTATAAAATTGGATAATAATTATAACTCGTCTCAAATCCAATGAATTAAAAATTGCCTTAATTATCTCTAATAAAATAATTTCTGGAATTAAGGCTATAAATAACTACATGATTTGAGACTTGATCATAATAAGACTTTTCAAAAGTTTTGGGTCTTACAGGAGCATTCAACACGCCCCCCACATGCTGCCTCCCTCATCCAACCACGCCCACCACGTGCTTGAAGCTTCACCGAATCACGCGTCGCCGCTGGCAGCACACCCCCTGCGTGCTGCCTCACCACGCCCCTTGCGTGCTGTCTCATCACGCCCCCCACATACTGCGTGGTTCATCCAACCAGTGTCTGCCACGTGTCCTCCACACTCCCCACATGGTGCCTGTAACATGCCCCTGCGTGTTGGACCTGTCATCTGACACATCCATCTAAGTGTAAATAGACAAAATTCTCCCATTTTCAGCTAAAATACCACCATTTACTCCATAACAAAATTATTTGAGTGAATTACCAACCCGGCCCCTGTCTATTTCTCAGAATGACAACGCGATCCCTCACCATAAAAATGTTCCACTTCGATCCCTGTCCTTTACTTCCATGACCCAACGCGGTCCCTGTGGGTGTTTTTCCGTCAACTCTAAACGAAAAATGCTTACGTGTCAGGTTCAAAAATAGATAGGGGCCTAATTGTCTCTAAATTTAAATTGGTTACGGGTTTATTTGTCCCTATTCTTTAAATAATATTTTTTAAAAAATTTTTATTCCTTATATTAATATTTTTTTTTAATAAATTATTAAATATATAGTATAATAAGTACAAACTAAATTGACATTTCTCAATCTTACATGATGTTATCTTTTTCCCCCTGCAGACTCAACAGATCCCTGATGGAACCATTGAAATCAATGCCGCCATGCTTGGCTGCTTTGAAACACATATCTTAGACAGCGGTGACATTGGCTTTGCTGTCAAGGGTTAGTTTTCTGTTTTCATATGCAACCATGCTTATACATTGTCCCTGTTTGGTTTGTATATTATAGGTGCTGATCGTTTACTCAGACATTTACATGCAAAAGGTGTTCCGATTACCTTGGCAACTGGGTATGTTTTTTTTTTATTCTTGTCGTTTTTGTTTTGATGTATAAAGAAGAGATTGTTTTCTATCATGCATCTATTTGGAAGGAATTTTTTTTATGAAGTTGTATTGAAATTTAATGTACAGTTCTCACAAGTGACACTTTGAATTGAAAACTCAAAGACATGGTGATTGCCACCAACGCTGCTAAACATCACCAAGAAATCCTTGCTCGTTCGCTGCATCTTCAACGTTAGCTCCATCTTCAACTTTTTTATTCTTCTTTAGTTTATTTAATTATTTTATCTCAGCTGTGAGTGAAACACCTTGGAGAACCCTTGTCTTTCTTTAATTTTGTTCGCTTATGTCTTTCGCTTTGGACAATATTTATTTTTTCCTCTTCTGATAAATAAAATAAATTGGATGTCTTTGGAAAAAAAAAGAAATCGGGAGTATAAGAGACTCCAAATCCTAATTATAATTATATATCACAGAATTATTATTTTTAAAATTATATTACTAATTTATTAATTGTGTTCCAATTTTTATGAATATTCTTTGTTTTCAACTACATTATTTTTTTATTTATATACTTAAAATTACATTGCAGACTATTCACTTATTTTCATAATAAATAATATTTTTAAATTTAAATAATTTATTAATTAGTTTGTACTTATTATACTATATATTCAATAATTTATTAAAAAAAGAATATTAATATAATGAATAATTTTTTTAAAAAAAATATCATTTAAAGAATAGGGACAAATAAATCTTAAACAATTTAAATTTAGAGATAATTAGGTCTCTGTTTATTTTTGAACCTGACACGTCAGTCTTTTTCGTTTAGAGTTAACAGAAAAATATCCATAAAAATTACGTTAGATCAGAAAAGTAAAGAACAGAAATCGAAATGGGTTGTTTTTATGATAAAGGATCGCATTATCATTTTAAAAAATAGACAATAATCGAATTAGTAGTTCACTCAAATTATTTAGCCAAATTATCCTTGCTTTGGTATTGATATTGATAGCTACGGTATATATAATTAATTAAATGCACCAAACTTGTCAAGATGGCCATATCTGCCACTTGGGTATAATATACATTGAACACATTCTTTTGCAAGTTGCATGCTTTGAGAGAGAAGGGGGCAAGGACTTTAATTAATTAATGCCGATGGTGTGAAATAATAGAGATCAAAACCGCCAACAAGACAAATCGTAACCACATAAAATCAAATTAAAAGAAAATGGAAAAACGACATCATCAACATCAAGAAGTGACTTATATATAATAAAGAAATGATTTAGAATTCAAAAATATTATTTGTATACTAAAATTATTCACTAAAATCAATCACTAATAATTAATATATTTATATATAAATATATGAATAATTTAATTTATTTTTAATATATATTTATATTTCAATATGTAATTTATACTAATGATTGATTTTAATGGCTGAATTTGATATACATATAATATAATTTTTTAGAATATTATCTCATTTTTTCAGTTATCTTCTTAACTTCTACACAAAAAAAATTATTTCTTTTATCTTTTAAATATTTTTAAACAATAACATATGTATTTAAATTTTCACTTATTTAGTGAAAGAAAAATAATTAAAAAAATGAATTAATTAAAATTCCTAATTATTACTCATAAAATATATAATTTCAAATCTATAATACTAACAACCCAAATATAATTTAAAATCTATAATACTAACAACCCTAGAGCATGTGCAAGTCTTAGTTACATGGCATTTTTTTTAAGTGTTTTTTTCTCGAACCATCTAATACTTAAATTTTGATATAATTCATTAGCTAAAATATTTTGACTATATTAAATGAATATATATAAAAACTAAGTCACTAATCAAGTACTGTATAAAAATATATATTTGATGTGTTTATAAAGAGATTTGGTTATACTATTATAAATAAGTTTGATTATTTTATTATTATAGATTTTTTATTTTGGTAATTGGTAATTTTATTAAAAAATATAAAATAATATATAAATATTTATAAATAAACTTTTTTATAGTTAAATTTTTATATTTATAAAATCTTTTTAAAATTTTATAGGCTTATGTCGAGATGGTGGTTTGTTGTCGAATCATTCATTTTATTTGCACAAATATAATGTTTTATCACCAATTTATAGTATTACTAATGAGTTTATCAAGGTTTTAGAGTTTAGGCTTTTAGTTTAGGGCATAATTTTAGGAAAATTCTACTGTGGCACGGATTATGTGTGTCACTATGCCTTGCTTCTTACCAACAATAACTTCACTGGTTTTTTTTTTTTTCAGATGGATTAGACAACTTAATCCTAGACATTAACAACAATAAATTTTACTGGTTTGAATCTTGGTGTAGCTCGACGAGAGGCATATAAATCTTCCATCTGGGTCAAACTTCAGTTGCAATCTTCTTGTTTTTGGTCATGCAGATCTTAATGAGGGAAGCAACTTTTTCGGGTTGGGCCAAATGAATAAAAAAGAATGAGATCCAAATAGAAAAGAAGAGAAAACTACCCATCAGGCCCGTTATTGCTTGGCCCAATTTTCATTTGGTCCAACCCAATAAAAAAAATCATACACTCGATGACTCGATGATCAGGGAACTTGATAATCCAATTCCAACATTTCAATCATGACCAAAAAAAAAAAAAATTCCAACATTTCAAGACCAAAAAAAAAAAAAAATTCCAACATTTCAAGGGAGATTTATGACTATAGCTTATGGGGTTCAGAACAGAATAAGATAATATTCGGAGAATAAAACAAAAAATAAAAATATAAAAATTAATATTTTTATATTTTATTTAGTGATAAATTAAAATAAATTAAAAAATTAAATTTATTTTTATTTAAAAAATTTGAAAAAATATAATAAAAATATAATTATAAAAAATTAATAAAAACAATAAAAAATCAAAAATAAATTATATCTTTTATTAGTATTTTTATATTTTTTTATTAGAATAAACACAAAATATACTAATTTAATATTTTTAAATATAATATAAAATTTATGTTCAGTGTTTCCTTGGCTTATGAGTCTAGGGGGGCAAGACGATGCATGTGAGGTGACATGTTCAGTGAGACATGAAGTAAAAGACTAAAAGTTATGGAGAAATATCTACTAGAGTGATCATATTTTCACTAAAAGCCTTATATTGTTTGAAGAGTCTCAAATTTAAATTTAGATCCTCTAAATTTTGAATTTGTATTTTAGAGAATAAAATATAATTTATTATCTTTAAATGATTTCTCTCTCATATTTATTTTTAGTCTTACTTATAAAATAAATAATTTTAAAATAAAATTAAAACTTTAAAAAATCCAAATCCCCCAAATTCGCATTTTGTTTCAAGAATAGAATCAGAGAAAGTGAAGGCTCATTTAATCTAACTTTATATTTCTCATGCACTTCACTTGATTTATATATAATGCATAGAGAGAACAGAACCGATAGGGGACTCGTTTGCCGGAGACAGAGACAACAAATATATGTAAATTTTTTACACACTTTCCAAATCTCTATGACTGCAATACCCCCCTCCTCCGCACTTTACCCACCAGAAGCATCCACATCCACATCCTCGATAACAGCATCACCTCCAACCCCCGACAACGTCTACCATGTTCTCAAGACTAAGTTCCACAATTACTTCAAAGACACGCCTTTCTCCACTCTTTAGCAAACGTACAATATAGATTGTTGGACATTACTAGGGGTGTTCAAATCCAAACCAATCCAAATTAAACCGCTCATCCAATCCAATCCAAACCGAAAATCGATTAAAACCGCACTAATTCGGATTTGATTAGATCTTATTTTTTGCAAACCGTTGGATCAGATCGGATTTTGGATCTACTTTTCACAACCGATTCAATTCAATCCAAACCGCACAATGTGTTATAATATTATTATTTTATTATTATGTTTACAATTATACTTATAACATATTCAATTTGTTATATATTTTTATATTTTTCATGTATTATTATTATTTAATAGATATTTTATATTCAAAATGTGATTTATTTATTTATTTTAACTAACCTATAATTTTATTTCTTTTGTTATGTTATGTTGGTTTTTTAAGATATTGGCAAGACTTGTTATGTTATTGTTGTTTTTTGAAATTTAACGTTGAGATTTGTTATATATATTTAATTTTTTTAATTTATAAAATTACAAATCCAATCCAATTCAAACCGCTCGAAGATCGGATCGGATCGGATTGAATTTATTTAAAAAAAAAGCATCCAATCCAAACCGCACATCAAGTAAACATAGTGTTTAAATCAGATGAGTTTTTGACTCAAAAATGATTCAAATGGCACCGCAAATACTCCTAATATTAAGCGAAGAGAAAGTAAATAAATATTACAAGAAGTTGCATGCAATTGGACAAAGTAGCGCATAGGACCCCACATAATCTCATCAACACCATCTATTTGGATTCTCCTCTCTCTCACTTTTATTCCAACTTAACACTCTGCTTCATTCAATCATTCTCCACCTCAAATTCCCTCCATCCCACTTCACATTTGTTCTTGTTTTTCCTACTTGTCAATCTAATTCTTCTGAGTCTCTTACCATATGCAACACTCATTCATAGTTTCTTCATCCCTGCCTAAAAATGTCCCTTTGTTTCTCTTCCAACTTGATCACACTCCATTCACCAAAGCATCAAAACCTTTTCATAAACTTCTCTTCAGAGCCTTCTCAATGCTTTAAGCTATTCCGGATAAGCTCAACTACTCCTTCAACAAAATCCTTTAAACCCATCAAATTTAGCAATCAAAGATTCAAACTTTATGCTTCTCTGACACAATCTCAAGCTGTTGAGGCCACCCAATCCTCATTTAGGGACAAGAGTCCCAAAGATGTTAATGTTTTGGTGGTGGGATCAACTGGGTATATTGGAAAATTTGTGGTGAAAGAATTGGTAAGAAGGGGTTTTAATGTTGTGGCTATTGCTAGGGAGAGGAGTGGAATTAGGGGCAAAAATGACAAAGATGAGACCTTGGCTCAGTTAAGAGGTGCCAATGTGTGCTTCTCAGATGTTACCAATTTGAATACTTTTGAGGAATCTCTGAAAAATTTAGGGTTTTCATTTGATGTTGTTGTGTCATGCCTTGCAAGTAGGAGTGGTGGAGTGAAGGATTCATGGAAGATTGATTATGAGGCAACAAGGAATAGCCTTGTTGCTGGTAAGAAATTTGGTGCTTCACATTTTGTGCTGCTTTCTGCAATTTGTGTGCAGAAGCCTCTCCTTGAGTTCCAGCGCGCCAAGCTGAAATTCGAGGCAGAGTTAATGAAGGAAGCTGAAGAGGGTGGATTCACTTATAGCATAGTTAGGCCTACTGCATTTTTTAAGAGTTTGGGTGGTCAGGTTGAGTTGGTGAAGGATGGGAAGCCTTATGTGATGTTTGGAGACGGGAAATTATGCGCTTGTAAGCCGATTAGCGAGCCGGATTTGGCCTCTTTCATTGTGGATTGTGTGATGAGTGAGGACAAGATCAACAGGGTGTTACCAATTGGGGGGCCAGGGAAGGCACTGACTCCATTGGAGCAAGGGGAGATGTTGTTTAAGCTCTTGGGAAAGGAGCCTAAGTTCTTGAAGGTTCCAATAGGGATAATGGACTTTGCCATTGGTGTTCTTGACTTTCTGGTTAAGGTATTTCCTTCGCTGGAAGATGCAGCCGAGTTTGGGAAAATTGGAAGGTACTATGCGGCCGAGAGTATGTTGATTTTGGATCCGGAGACAGGAGAATATAGCGATGAGAAGACGCCGAGCTATGGAAATGATACATTGGAGGAGTTTTTCGCAAGGGTGCTAAGGGAGGGAATGGCTGGTCAAGAACTAGGTGAGCAAACAATATTTTAATGCGGCTATGGTTAAGTAACCGATTTTGTTTATATAAATGCATGCATTCAACTATAGGCACTGTAATAGAAGTTACAAGTTAAAGCTTTTTATTGAAGAAATTCAAATTTCATGGGCTTCATTCTCTAGTTGCATAGGAGTTTAATCCCCCTTTTTAATAAATTGCCTGTTAATACTAAGTTTGATCTTCTAAAGTTCTAGTAATTTGAATGGGATGTGTGCATGTTAATTTAATGCTCATATCATAAATTTGAATGTGCAGTTGCTACTGAGAATTGGTTACTCAAAAGTGAGAAGCTTTTGCCTAAACCATGGTTTGGAATTTTTCATTAGAAACTAACTAAGTATGCTATATGTCCAATACTCAAGAGTCTTGACCAAGAGATACTGATAAAAGTTCTTAGAATCTGCACTATTACAGAATGAAATAGTTGCATAATATATATATATATATAGAAAGAAAGAAAGGGCTTAACACAACGAAATGGAGCATAGTACTAGTTAAAGAAACAAAACACAAAGTACTCCAACAAAACGTACTCAACCAAATAATCTCTATGAAGCATTAATAGTATAATAACTTGATCATGGTATAAATAAATATAACGAATCTCTCTTTAGAGACACCAAATTGTTTTAGTTTTATTATCACAAAATACAAAATCATTCAAGGGACAAATAGAATGCAAAGTACAACTGAATAAGCACCTCTGCAGCAACACTCACAAACAAAGTAACACAACTGGCTAAATGTCTTAACAATGTGACTCTGGAAGAGAGTTGAGTGCATATGTATTGGTGAACGATCTATATTTCCCTTCAATGATCTACTTGGGGACATGAGTGTGAAGGGTGTAAGCTGAAAGCCATATGAGCAAGACATCGACAATGCTGCCGAACAAAGCCGTGGCTATGGAGCCGGCAAGATGCCTACAGAACTTGTCATACACGTTGCAAACTTTGATCCAACCGACGTGGCTGTTTCCCTTCAAACCAAGATATGCAATGCCTCCAGCTGTTCCTGTTGCTGAGGCTACTATCCCCAGTATAAGCTGCATAGTGTCATTATGGTAAATAAACAGTGTATCTCTTAATTTGTTGTGTTTTGCAGGGGCAAAGTATGGTGACATCTTCTAAGATTTGGTAAAATTCATCACAACTCTCCTCTATTTGTGCTTGTGACATTCATCTTGTTAAGGAAGGTCAGGGTTAAGTGTTATGTTTTATGAAATTCAAGGGTACCAAATGTGTTATAATCTAAATTAATCATGTTACTTGTATATAAAAAATCAACCACCAATCAGTTATAGAAGTATGTATTTGGCATCTCATGAAATTTTATTATACTATTATTGTAAACAAGTTTGAGAATTTGTCTATTGAAGGTTTGATTATTCTACTATGACAGATTTGATTATTCTGGTGACTAATTATTTAATTAAAAAACTATGTAAAAAATCAATATGTATAAATATACACAATACATAGTGATTAATTTGATAGCTGATTTTTAGTGTATATAGAGCATTTTGAATTCGTGGCGAGGATAACTCGTCCTTAGAATTATGAAAAGTAAGAGCACAGAGAAAATGAGTAGCAAGGTGAAAATAAAGGAGAAGAGGAGTTATTTGGATATTTACCGCATCACAGAGGAGAAGGTGGAGGAGGAACTTCAATTTGTATTGAGGCTTTTGGATAACAGAGATTGATACAATAGTAGTGAAGAGGCCATACAATCCAGAAACACTGAATGCAGAAACAAAATATCTGCATGCAAAGCAGTTGATATATTCAAACACTTATTTAGTATCTGAATAAACCTTTCATGGTGAAAAATGTTAATTTGTACATAAAGCATATGTTTTCAACTTTATTTATCTATGTTCAAATTCAAACAACAAAAAATGGACACAAAAATTCTACAACTTACATAAGGGCTGGTGAGTATTTGAACTTGGCAGGGTTTGGCACAGGCACACCTTGGAATAGCACTAACTCAGTTTGATCACTAGAGACAATGGAAGCAACAGCAGACACTGATGCACCAAACAACAGAAATCTTAGTATGACATCAATCTTAGAATAATCCAAAGCAGCTAGAGGAATTGGAGCTGAAGATGATTTGATCACAGGCTCTGTACTTGTGGTAGAAGCCATATAATGAATACACTGATACTTGAAAAGTGTGTATAAATTTCTTAGCTGATTATGGAGATTGGTTTGGCATTTGAGGGAGAAAGAAATGAAGAAAAGGTGTAAAAACAAATGGGGTGGAGTTCCCTCCACGCCAAAGTTGTTTATTTAAGAAGATTGAATAGCTTGATTGTTAGTTAAAGCCTTAAAAGGTTCACATAAAAGACATTTTGGGGGTGTCATAGCCTTCATAACCATGGATTTTTATAAGGTCTGTATCATGTTGTCTTTTCTCCAAACAGCATATATGTTCATCTTGGATTTCTTCCTTGACTAGTACTATTGTCTAGAATTGATAGGTTTAATTTGGTTGTATTTCAACCAATTTGGGCCGATTGAGTGGTCTGCTCACATCACTTAGATGAGTATCGGATGTTTGAATCTTGCCTTGTATATAACAATTTATTGACCTGTAACAGATTAATCCTTAGCCTATCGAACTGAAAGATATAGTCAGTAACAAAAAAGATTAGTTGCATTTCAGTTTTATTGGAAATTTTATTTCTATAGTGTTGATGGTTTCAGTGGTTTTCAATTACGTATTAATTGATATCCGATTTTGGAATACATGATTTTCACTATTATAATATAATTCAATTATTTGATCGATAAAATATATATCATCCACTTATAACTGCTGTAATGGAAATTTGAATCAAACTTTCAGACAGTGGCTCTTAATTGAAAATATTCAAATCAAGAAATAATGGATAGCTCTCTTGACTGTATTAGTAAGCATGCTCTCCCACTTTCCACATTTTCAGTTTAAAAATAATTTTTAAGAAATATAATTATGTTTCTAATTGCTAGTGGACTTCTTTATTATTATTATTATTATTGATGAATTATATTGTCATAGAACTTGTATGGCGCAAAATCAATAAAATTGATGAATGTGCAAGTCTCACTAAGAACAAAATATCATCTTCACCTATATATTAACCAATAAACAAATTATTAGCTTGCAAGTTAATCAATTTTATTTAAGTATTTAATTTTGATGTACTGACAGTCATTCTTTTAAATGATCATTTACATAATCTTTCTGAAAGCGACTTAATTCTTAGAGAGGACATTTAATTACTATACTTTAGTTACTAGGTGCTCCTAGTCAGAGGTGTAAATTATGTTTTATTATGAATTTTGGAATTTGCTAAGCTAAGTTCAAGTGCACAATGATGTAAAGTTTCACTTCAGTTGCATACCGATTTACAGAACATAGTTCACTCAAGTTTCGTGAAGACTAACCGTTGGATGCTTCTCAAGACACTGCTCTTTCTGGTCAAAGGAACTTCTAATGATAATTGATAAGGGGCAGAATAGTCTCTCTATCTCTTTTTTTTTTTAATTTTAATTTTTATTTCTTGTCATTAGACCACATTCTCATGGTTTAAAACTATATTTTCAAAGTAAAATAATAATTTTAGGCCCAAAACTATAATTTTTGACAAAATAATTTTAAAAAATTGGATATTTTTTTCCTCCAAAGAAGATTATCCGAGTCTAATAAAATTCTTTCCAACAGCATCTCTTTGGATTCATTGAAATAATTCCAAAATAAAATAGCTTGAAAATCGAAACCACCACTTGACCAACCACACAATATATATTCCCTTGAATTAAATTTTATTATTTTTATCAAATTGGATCTTGTGTTAATATGAATCTATAACCTTGATGTTACACCACAAGAGAAAAGGAAAAAAGAGCAATCTATGTGACAAATTAGTGAAATTACATATAGGTTGAAAACCATGTTCAAAATCCTTAACTATTTAATCTGATTGATTCTATACATGATTCTTTTCTTCCTGCATTCAAAAAACCAAAATCAGATATGACACTAGGAAAATTAGCAAATGTATTGAAAGCTGAAAGTGTGAAACATAATTGTGTAGTTTATCCTTACCGCTATCTAACAAGAATTATAAGAGGGATTGTCCAAATCTTAGTTCCAAGCCAGCTTCAAAATGAGGTTTAAAGAAAAAAGTAAAACAGTCAGGAGCTAAAGAGAACAAGTATTTTTTTTTATAATTAGTACAAAACAAAATTGTTGCATATAATTTTTTTTCTCTTTTATTGAAGACATAAGAGAGATGCAAATACTACCAGAGAGATACAGACAAGAGGAACAATATCTGGTTTACCTGAGAATATAGACCAAATATAAAGAAAACTCCAAGGATTTGTGATATAATAGAGAAATAATCCTGGGTTATCAGATTCAGGTGGTTCAGATATCAATTCTCTTTTGATCATTAAAATGCAGCTTTAGAGAGTAAAAGTAGGAGATTATGGATGTAGCTTACCAGAGAGAGGCGGCTGGGAGCAGCCGAGAAAGAGGATGTTTGATGTGTAGGCAATTGTGACTGTTAAGAAATGCAAAAGAAGATTGACTAAATTAATTTCCATTCACTATCCATTAATGTAACTTCAATTATAAACATGTTATTAGGTTTTATTTATTTAATTAATTAATTAGGACTAAAGTCCCCGCCAAAAATAAAGCTACAACTCAAGCTTGAAAAATAGTTGTCTACCAGGTTACACAGAGGCAAAAATTAGTAATGCTTTCTGTTGTACAAACCCATCACTGTTTATTACTTTCTTTACTATGTATTTTGTGTTTTAACAGTCATATATTGAAACAGATGGAGTGACATTTAGTATGGATTAGTAGATAAAGGAAAGCATAAAATCCTCATATATAGTTTCATATACAGGGGGAAAACATAATCTTAAAAGGTCTAAAGCTTCAGTATGGAACATACTTTTGAATCTTTCAAGCATAATTCAGGCTGTCGAACAATGTAAATCTGGTCACCAACTGCATCTTCTTTGTAACTATCTTGATTTCGGTGCCAAGTCCATAATGCATATGTAGAATTCACCACCTGCAATAAAATATGAATGTTAAATGTTTGAGAAAAGAATAAATACCATGTTACATGAGAGTTAATGGACTTTAACTTTGTCATAAAATAATGTGAAATTGTGAATCCAATTGTAGATTATAATTACAAAAGGTGAAGTTCTTATAGCAAAGATTTTTTTGGTACTTTATATCTTTAAGATGCATCAGTAACAATAGTGACATTGGAGGAATAAACTAAATGCCCATGAAGATAGTTGCTGTTCAGAATTGAATACATAGACACATCACATAAAAATAAGACTCCAAGAATAACATCATTATGACAACATACTAAAATCATTAAATCCCTTGATTAAGCTAGCTGAACCTTAGGACTGGTCTACAATATAAATATTAAAGGAATTGCAAATAGTACTAATTAAGAATTATCAAATTGAAGCTATAGCATCATCATTAGCTAGAACTGAAATTTCCATGAGATTGGGGTAAAAATTTTTTATTGATTAAACAAATCATTGGAACTCCTAAAGTGACACTATCCAATATCAGATTTTGAAAAACAAGAATGAAAATTTCACAATATCTAAAATCAAAGAATTTACCTCAAGAATCCCATGTCCAAAACTGCTTTCTCTAAATGCGCTCCATTCAGGTTGTTTGCTCCAACAAAAGTTCCCTTTGGCAGGACCAGAGGAAAAATTCGAGTGGCAAACTGGTCCGATTTCTGGTATATTGTCTCCAGGTGAAGGACACTTTCCTGAGTCATCAGCATGATCAACATCTACTTTCTCAATATTTCCACCATCTCCAACAATTATGTAAACAGGTCCACATTTATCCAATGTGTAATTGTAAACTCTATTCATCCTCTCATAAGCATGAACCTGAGTGATGGAAAAAATGTAACACTTTTATTGAAATCATAGGAGAAAACTACATCCAAATTTATTTAAGAAAACACCATCCCAGATAATTCTTTCTAAAAGGACAAAATTCAATTGAAGAGGAAAAATAAAAAGTAAAAAATCACTTCCAAAGATATTGCATCTTCAACATTTTTCAGTGGAGAACATGTAATAAGCATCAAAACTGATATTACATATCTTAATTTCCTAACAGGGTTAAAATTAATCGATCATCATATATTCATTTGAAATTAAATATGCATAAAGTTTGCAACTACTCTTCAAACAGGTATACGCATCATATTATAAGATTTTCAAACTATTCACCTAAATTTGGCTGCCTAAAATGCAGATAGTGAACTCATTCAGACCCTCAAAGTGACAATGTGGTGCTGCAACCAATTCCCCAATCAGAACCATGACTAATTATTTTGGATTCCATTCAGATTTATATGATCATTATATGATTAGTTGAAAGATTCAACTACTTAAAACATGAGTGATACCAAAAAAATAGAATAAAAATAAATATATAAAAAAAAGGAGAAAAATCTTGGATATTTAAACAATGGTATCAAATTACTAATAAGTTGATGTTCTACAATTGACAACAAAATAGAGTAATTTTAACTTACATGACCATAGAAAACAATGTCAACACCATATTGATAGAGAAGTGCTTCCATTTCAAATCTCATACACTCGAATTCCTGATAGTGTGAGGCATAGCTATTATACCAAGGTGGATGCCAGGCAGCTACAAGCCAAGGGGTTACACTCCGGTCGAGACTTTGCAGATCTTGCTTCAGCCATGCAAACTGTGCACCTAGATTGAAGATCCAAGTACACATAACAGGTTGTATCTACACATAAATTATTTTTCTTGAATGGTTTGGAAAAAGGGAAAAAAAATTAACCCTATCAATTACCGGTACTATTATAATCAGCATATGCTCCCAGCATAATGAAGTGTATGCCCCCAGCATCAAAAGAATAATACAAGTTGCTTTTGGATCCACTTTCTTCAGCAGGGACTGCGAATCTTGTCAAATATGACTTGAATGTGATGCCATCGACTTGTGGTTCAATCTCATGATTCCCTTCAATAACCATCATTGGAATTTTTGATGTCAAAGGCTCCATAAACCTGATGTATTAAAAAGCAATGAATAAATCATAATCCGAAATTTCCTTTAACAAATGCTTTGGAGTTCGGAAATCAAGTATTTCACATGATGGATATCATTATCAACAATGTGAGGCATATACAACAACCAAGGAGAAGAAGGATTAGCTGATATCTGAGTGCTATGCTACTATACAAAGGATGGTCAATGCTTACTAGTATCTGTGAAAGAGTGGAACATATTGATGCAGAATAGGAAAGGAATAAAGTGGTAATGAATATGGATATTAGGATCATTAGGTATATAATACATCCTGAGCATAATACATATATGATCTATAAAGAACACTAAGATGTTGTTTAATCTATGTAGCCAACTCCATCTACTGGGATAAGGCACCAAGTAGTTGTTGTATGCAGATTTAGATCAAACAGGCAATTTAATAATTGGCTTACAAATTTTTTGCTTCTGTACAGTGTAGCGAAACCAAATTTACTAGCAAAACCAAATTTAAAGTGTATCAGAATCTAATTAAGTTCTATGTTGGAGAAATTTATCTCATTCTCAAATTGAAAAATCTAGTTGCATATCCAGCTAAATCTGCAAAGTGATATTTACTTTGGTTATTGTTTTGTTCAACATACAGTTGTTAGTATGCTCAGCTAAAGACTAGAATACTTATGTTTCCCGGGCATAAGTTCAAAATATCAATGTAGGTAACCTAAAGACTAGATTATATTATGTTTCCGGGGCATAAGTTCAAAATATCAATGTAGCCATGTAGGTTACCTTCCCCATGCATCCCACCGCGGCTGATACGTCTCTCTGATAGGTGCATCCGGAAATGCGCAAGAATAACAAGAAGCTCCTTTTCCACCAGTTGTCAAGTACTGATTTGCATATGTTAAGTCTCCAACCATTACGATCATGGAAGGATCATTGTAAGTTAAGTGATCAATAGTTGTGCTAGAATTGCTTGTGAGGCCCAAATCTCCAATAACTGCAATTCGGCTGGGATAATTGTTTGGACTAGGCCTCGGAAAAGTCTCAAAAACATGCTCTTGACTCATAGCTGGAATAGAGCTATCCCCACATTTGTAATAGTATCTGATTCCTGGTTCAAGGCCTATGCAAGAAAGAAATTTCTTTGAAGTACTTTGGCAAACTGAATAACACATTGGATTCATAGCACTTGTTCACTTGTAATATTCCTTTTGCTATCATATTCAACGATCATCACAAAAATATTATATTGTGCATCTTCATAAATGAGTACCATAAAACATTTCATGTTCTCATAAATATTACTTCAAATGTGTTCCAACATATGATGGGATTGAGATATGCTAGATGATATGATGCAAAATACTTCACTTTTACTCACATATATGTATCTATTTGCGCCAAATATTGTTATCTTAAGCTTCTTAAATTTGTGAATAATTTTGTAAGTATTGTACTGTTTTGTGTTCAATACTCATATTCTTATTCGCAAAACATAGAATAGAAGATATCATTAGAACAAGCATAATATATGAAGAATGGATCAAGATCCTCTAGGGTGAGGAAGTTGATAAAGTGATAAAGTGAGGAGTTAATCACTCTTAAATTAAGATAGTGGGGTACACATTTTATGGAAGTTACAAAATCAATGATGATTAACCCTTCAACTTTACTGCTTTACCAACTTCCTTACTTTAGAGGATCCAAATTCATGAAGAATAGATGTTTCAGAATGCATAGAATACATAAAGAAGCAACTCTGATAGACCATACAAACAGAACACCATAGTTGAAAGAATCTTATAAAAGGAATATACTTTCTACTAGTTCATTATACAAGTAAATACTTCTAAGTTCTATCCAATAATTGACTATAGTTTTGGTACCAAACAAGCACTATCATCAACCATTGAAGATTGTAATGAGATTAAAACAGCAAGAAATTGAAAAGTACCTTTGAGTTTGACATGGTGAATAATGCCAGAGGTGTAGTTCCAAAGGCCTTCAAAGGGGTAGAATTGGTTATAAACAAGTGAATCACCTTTCGCAACACTTGTGTACTTGCCACTCTCTTTACCATACCACACCTCACTTTTAACAGATGCAGGATCAACTGGCGTCACATTAAGACCAATCTGTGCATCCCCTTAACCAAAAGGGCAAAACCATCCCATTAACAACTTTATGTTCTATTATAACGACGACAACAACAACAACAACAACAAAGCTTTATCACTAGGTAGGGTGAGCTACATGGATCAAACGATGTCATGGAGCCCTATTATGTATCATGTCTATAATGAGACTCTTTTGACTACCTTGTGTATGCTTTATTATGACATTATCATAAAAGAAATTAAAAAATATATAAAAAGTATTTCAGATAGACTATAACCAACACCGAGGTTGAAGTTGGTCGAGTGGTAGGCAAGCTCATCCCAATCCTAGTGAAATATTGATTTCGAGTCTTTGAGATTGGAAAAATCTTATGTAGGGAGTTGGGAGGAGTAACCACACTTCTTTGAATTGGATTGTTCAAATTTCATATAATAGCATCTAGATACCGGCGACAAAGATAAACTATACTATTATGTTTTAGCCTATCAAATTTGATCATACATGAGACATGTAGATAGATGTCAGAAGAATCCACACTCTTAACAATGTAACACTACATGATTAGATTAGATGACTGTATAAATTCATGAAAATTAAGCTAACTCTAAGAAACTAATAACTAAACTAGCTAGTTAAGTTAACCCTATCCATGAATTTTCTTCTCTGATTCAGCCATCATAATCATAACATAAGAGTTCAGAAACAAAACGTTCCTATAATAATTCTTATCCCTAATCACTATTCTAAGGAGCAAGAACACAAAAAAGCGAAACCCTAGAAACAAAATGTTACTACTGAGAAATGTGAATTGGTGAGAATGAGATAGATAAAGTACCAGTGACCCAGGATATCCACATGGAAGTTGGTGAAGAAATTGCAAGCGCAATCTGCTCCGGGAAATTCGAGGTCACGTTCTTTCTGAGCCTTGGATTGGTCATCGGCAAGTCATCACTGCCTTTTCTGAGTGACGAGTCGAACCGCCGAGTCACCGGCTCAAACGGACCGTCTAAGGTGGTGGGTATCGGTGGCACTGCAACTGCCACCTTCATGCTGGTGAAAATGTTGATCACCAAAACTATTATGGTGGAAGCCATTTTCATTTTCATTGTCTTGTGTTGGATCCTATGCGGATACTGATTCATTAACTTACAAGACTTGAGTTTGAAGCTATAATTTAATGATGCTGGTGTTGGTTCTAATGTGATGTGAGAGTCATAGCGTATTTATTGGAATATGCTGCTTCTTGTTCTTATTGTTCTTACTTCTTTTATTGTTTTTCAAAATAATAATTAATAATTAATAATGATGAATGAGTAGTCAATTCGCCGGTTGTTTATTCAAAATCAACGATGGAATCTCTCTATCACTCAGTTAAATGTTCTTTATACCATCTTGGTTCTTATACTCTGAAACCAAAGTAGAATTCAGACGACAAGTGCATAATGGGAAGATTCCAAAAAGGTGAAAACTCAATTCAGGTGAAGTTGATATCTGAAAACCGATTAGATGATTTAATTAATTTGATTAAATTTTTATCTAACGGTTCTCAAGTATCGTTTGTTGCGATCAATACTTAGTTGCAAGGTGAAAATTCAAGTATGTGAAGTAGATAGTTGAAAGCAGTTAAATAATTTGATTCATTTGACTAAATTAATAAATCTATTTATTTATTTATAAAAGCTGATACCAATTTTTTTTACAATAAATTTAAGCCATCTTTTTTTTGCTAATGATGTCACATTAGCAATTTTAATGATTTGACAAAAGATAGAAATCAACCAATCATTATTTAGTAAAATATTTTTAAAAAATTAAAACAAAAATTTTTTATCTATTATTATTTAATTAAATACAATAAACATACATTAAAAATGTCATAATAATAATAATAATTATAAAAAATTTTAGTTACAAATATTTAGATTCTACAACATATTTAAATTCTACAATTTATATATATTAACACTCCTATTACTCTTTATTTTTTAATCTCTCATACCAATTATCAAAAATTTCTTAATTTAAGATATTTTTATATATTTTTCATTCTTATTCATTTTTTAATTATTTACAAATTAAAAAAATGCATGAAAAGACAAAATGTAGCAATTAATGCAAATCAAAAAATGAAAAAAAATGAAGATACAATTTTGTATAACTCTAATATAAATAATTTATGTATTTTTTTAAAATAAATAAATTCAAAATCTTAAAATAATGTTTTGTAAAATATTTCTAATATAACATTTATTAAAAAATGCACTATATAGTATAAATAATCTACCTCTTCGCGCAGGTCTCGCTCTAATTTTTATCTAACCGCACTTAGGGTCCATTTGGGAAACACCAATAAACTACTTTTTTTTTACTTTTGACTTATAAAAAGTTACATTAATGGTGTTTGGTAAAATTTTTTAGATAAATTTTTAACTTTTCAAAAAGTTATTTAAGGGTTTTTGAAGAAGTTAAAAAATGTGACTTCTCCTATTTTCAAAAGCTATTTTATCACTTCTATTTAATGCACAACTTTAAAATAAGGACTTCTATAATAACTTTCCAAATACAAAATAACTTATTTAAAAATTGTTATTAATAAAAGTCCTTATATTTTAAAGCTCGTTTTTCAAAAGAACTTATTTAAGAAATTTAGCCAAACTGGACCTTAGCCTTTTAGTTATCAACTTCAGATGAACTTAACTGCATCTGAGTTTTCACCTAACAATTTCATAAGGCTCAGTATCATTTATTCCTTAAACTCTAGCTTTACTTGCCCCAATAGTAAACAACTCATCATTAAACGCTCCTTGTTAAGTATATTTATTTTTTCATGGCTTGTTTGGAACCATTTTAATACGAAAAAATAATTTTATTGTCTTTTAAAGAAAATATTTTTATTTAAAATAACTTTAATATATTAATAGAATGAAGTTCAATTTTTTAGTTTGGAATAACTTTTATATGAGTTAATTTTTCTTTTTATAATTTTATCTTTGACAAAATTATTTATTAATTATAAATAAAGATATTTTTGACATTCGAAATATTAAGTTTGAGAAATGTGAAAATTGATTTAAAAATCAAATACTTTTTTATCTGATTTATAAATAAAAAATTGAAATTAAAATTTTTAAAAAAATTTAAATCATTCATTTTTATTTATTTTAAAATAAAAAATCAACTATTGAATAAATTACTAAATTCTAGTTCGTAGTATTCCAAACAAATTCTTAAAGAGGGCCGCTGCAGTTCTTATTTTACCTGATCAATATTTGTATTTTGATTCTAATTAAAGATAATATTCATCAATTGAGAAAGAAATCACTTGAGCCCTTGGCATAATAAAAAGTAGAATTATCCAACAAATTAGAAAAACTACCACCAAGTTCCTAAATCTAAAAGAAAAATTAAGCAAAAGAACTACGATAATAGCATAAGTAAAACTAGAATGTTGACCAATTGAAGGGAAAGGAGTTTGTGATGTAAAGAAGGCATTCATAAACCTGTTTTAGCGTTCACAAAATATTGACCTCATTTAACACACTATAAAACTTTTTTATCAAACTCGTAGACTGAGAGAATTGATAAATCAAAATTATAGAATTCACACGTCAGAAATTACAAATTTAATGTTGATTAACTTTTTATTTTATTATTTTACAATTCTTCTCTGATTTAAAAGATATTTATCCAAAATTTTTAACACAAAATTCAGTTTTCAGAATTTCATGGACAAAGAGTAGACTTTCAAATTCCAAATGCATAGTACAGAACTTGTTTATATCAAAATTAATCTTTTATTATTTCAGATAATTCACCTAAAGAAATGAAATAGAATCTAGTATTACTTGAATGTCCTAAATCAAATAAAATTTCGTACATATTTTTATTTTATATAAATTGAAGCTATTAAACTCAATTTATTAGAAGTTTACATGAATATACTCAATTAGGTTAACATGGAATAATAATTCAATCGAGTTTAATAACTTCGATTTACATAAAATGAGGGCATGCACATAACCTTATTTGATTTAGGACATTTAGATAATATTGAATTCCATTTCATTTTTTTAGGTTAATTACCCTATTATTTCCTTCCCCATAGTAATAAATCTGAATTAAATCATTAATCAGCCTATCACAAAGAATCAAAGATACAACGGTAACAAATTTTAGCATTACATTACATAGGTTTCTCTTCATGATCATCAACTATAAAAAGCACAGAGAAGTGAAGCAGATTAATCATTCACAATTTAGTCTCAGAAAAATAAGTAGATGAGACAGCCAAGCCTTGAACATCATAAGTGCGAACCAATCTTTGCCTCTTGTTAGGTGTCTCCAACCAACAGAACTCTAAATGGAAAGACTTTGACTCCGCCACACTTTTCGCCACGTCACAAGGGCACCCCATGTACATGCCACCTGGCAACAATATCATTTGGTAACCACCATCAAATGTAACCAAATTATCCGATATTGTTCCGGTCCAATGCACATTGGTGGTAACATCTTTCGCTTCAGATGTTGAAGTAACATCCTGATATACCCAGGTAACAAGAACAAAAACAAGTATTAGGGAAACTATTCTTACAACAAATTATAGTTGTCCCTGTCCCAAACAATTTTTAAGCCAATTTATGTGCTGTCAAAAAGAAGGGACATGGAGACACTACTCAATAGATCCAAAAGGTTGAGGTGGTAGAGAAAAGAGAAGAAAATGTCAATTAAATCTCATTAACAAAGAGACACTAAATGGAAGAAAGCAATATAAAGTCAATCTCCAAATGGACTATGATGTCATCATAATGTTTCTTTTTAAAGCAAGATCATAGCACGGAGCATGTTAACAAAATGCAAAATACCTGAATAAGTTGGCCATTGTCGGCTATTTCATGTAACACAACTGTATCGGCTTCAGCAATTGTAGATCCATATACACCACTTCGTTTTGTGACAGAATGACCTTTCCATTTACCAAGAAAGGGTACAAACTTATCCTTCCCATCCTGCAATGAATGAAAATGGAAAAACAAATAAGTAACTATATTATTTGTAAATAAATACTCAATGTCAGCAAAAATAACACCAAAAAAGAACAAAAAGCTGCACATAATCCACTAACTTCACCTTAGTGCAGTCAAGTAAAGGAGGAGAACCATCACTTCTTTCCTCTAGGAAGACAATAAGCATGTCTATAGTGCCTTTTGGCTCCAAAATGTGAAACGCTCTTGCTCGCATATCTCTCTCTAGAGAATACAGGCAATTCTCACATACAACCGAAGGTCGGCGCGAGGGAATCTTGAGATTTCTGCACCATATTTGTAAAAAAAGTCTAATGAAGGTAGCAAAACTAATGTGCATGTATGTGTCCATGAGCATATTGGAAAAGACGCGTCCAACCACTAAACAATAAACTCTTTTATGGTTATCAGTACAAATATACAACAGCAGAGCATTCGCAGTCTAATTATTTGCATATTAGGATGTTTTAGATTAAATGGGTAAGATAAACAGGAAAACTTCATCAAGTGGAAAAAACTATCATCAAGATCAGTTAACACACAGAGATCTAAAAGCAGATGTTAAACAATTGGTTTCGGATCTGCTTTGCCTATGGATATTCCTCAATTAATTTTGTAAAAGCATAGCGTAAGCTCCTTAAATAACCACAAAAATTTGTACTGCATTTTGCATTACATATCAATCGAAATCTTGCATAAGCTGATGATATCAATGCATGTTATCAAAATGTTATAAAGCTGTCTCTGAGTAATCACTATTCTATATACTAACATGTAATGCAAGTCCCATCACTATAATTACCTACTGCAGCCTTGATTTCTTTCAACTAATGTATAGATATGTCAATAGTACCCTGAATAAAGTTATGTAGAAAGCCGAAAGAAGCCCTTACTTTGGTGATTCTTCACCGGTGTCATCTTCTCCAAGCACTCCTTGCCTTAGTACGGCCTCCAGCATGCCAGCCGTTTGATACCGCAGTGCATATGCTTTTTCTGATGGGAAGAAGCCTATCTGCAAACTAATTTTAATGGAGATTTTAAAGAAGCATTGGGATCACATTCACAACAAAAGAACAAAAACAGAAAAGAAGTTGTTTATGCTATGAATTTCCAGCTTTAGAAGAAAATCTCACTTGTTGATATTTATCAACAGTAAACATATTGGTTTCCTTGATTTTGTATTCTCCCCATTCTGTCTCATCGTCATTGTCGTCTTCACAAATTGAAGTACTGGATGATGGCTGTTTAATATATAGTCTGCAAGGACAAACATAACCAAATTATTTAAGTTTTTATTCAAAAATTGAAGAATACAGTAAATTAAGATCATAGAGATTTTACTAATTCCATGTTCAAACTCCAGAATACCTTGTTATTACGTCACCTAACTTAACCTTCCACCTAAGTAACTCGTTGATAAAGAAGTATTTCTCATATTCACTAATTTAACCATAGCTTAACAATATTTTTCCTTATGAAGCATCATGCTGTATCAAAAATAACAAAACAGCAATAAATTACACAACAGTATATAAGAGAGTACTCATAGAGTATTGTATCTAAACTATCCATTAATAGTTAATGTTACATTTTATAAATACAAGAGTGTCGAGTGTTATATAGCCCAAACACCAGGAAAATCATCATAAACCTTATACAAATAAAGTAGCAAAATTCATCTTAGTTTTGTTGTAATTTCCCTTGGAATTTAACAAAAGAAACAAAAAAAAAAGGTTTAATCAAAAGAAAAGGTTGCATACGTTTGAATGAGGCTCATAAGCTCATCCTCCCCGTAAGAGCTGGCAGCAAGCTTGGTAGTCAGTTGTTGCAACAAATTCCCACAAGAATCAAATTGCTACGGAAATGAATCAAGTAAAAGATTATTAAATGTACAGAAACAGAGTAATTTAGCATAACTGGTTGGTTGGAAGTTAAAAAAGATTGATAATGAAGAAGAATGTTACATAGAAAGAGCCGTTCCAATTTCCGATGTTAAGGTCAATAAAGCGCCGGAGATTGTCGACGCTCATTGCAGCATCTCCGAGCGTTGGAGAGGAGGCTCTGCATCTAAAGACACACTTTGGTTTAGGGTTTGGTGGAATGAGGTTAACCGAAAAGGGTCTAATGGTGGTGCTGAGGTTGGAGAGTTTGGGAACTGAAGCAACTGAAACTGAGCACTGAATGGAAGCCATTGGAATTTGATAGCAAAACAGTGAGGTGGCAATTTGAACTTTCTTAAATATTCCATATCTTATCTTACTTTTTTTTACTGTTTATTTATTATAAATTTATTTTTGACGGTGAATTTATTAATTTAAAATAATTTTACGCGTATATTTAATGATGTATATCAATAAAAATAATTATTTTTTATATTGGTCGCATGAATAATCATTTAAATAATGAATATAATTATATAATTATGTAAATTATTTTATATAATTAATACATTAAAATTCCTGAGTATTTTGGTTTTAATCATTAAGATCTAAAATATATTTTGTCCCACTTAAAAAACTAGGGTAATGGAGAAAGTTAATCGCTGTTAAAAGAATTAGAATAAGTTAGATGAATAAATCGATTTTTTTTTTTTTGGTGACTAGATGAATAAATCGAATTGGTTTAGAATTTGTTCCATTGCAATATTTTAAAGTAACAATATATTTGT
>NC_029781.3:98722696-98728396 GCF_000817695.3 Arachis duranensis
AGAGGATAGGGGGAAAAGTGTTTTTAGCAAATTTTGTTTTCTTCCTCTCTTCGCCTCTTTTCCTTTGCTTCCGATTTTCCCTTACGGCTCTGAATAACGAGCGTGAAATATGTCGTTGCTTTCATTTTATATATACTAGTGAGAATTAATGGTCTAATAATAAATCTAATATAAAAACTCGCGCAGTCATCTTTATCAAAATAAATTTTTTTTTTGTTTTTACTAAAGATAAAGACTCAAATTCGCAACCTCTTGGATGAGTATAGAAAGATTATGTCATTTGAAAAATAGATCTTCTTAATTTTTTTTACAATTGAAAGAATAAAGTGTGATTTTTACTATTAATTTTATGGGGTCTGCTACATATACAAGCAAGAATTCTCTACAAGCGTTACAAGTTGGCCCAGCCTAATAACACTACACGCGCACTCATTCCCATTGAATAGACTGTCAATGTAACGCCGTCACTCAACCGTTACGCGTCGCAAAAAAGCGCTCGTTATGGTGCACTCTTCCACTTCACCTTCGAAGAAAACACAAACCGTCAACCTTCGAGCAACATTCCACACTGAAGAGATAGAATTCGTCGTGAAGATTAGCAGAAACCATCAACAAAAGATAGAACTCTCCATCAACAATTTTCAAAAAAAACAAAGAAATATTACTTAAGGTACGTTACTATTTTAGTCATCTTGTAGATTTTTCACATTTCGAAATCGAAGAACTAGGTTTTACTGTTCTTCTACGTTCTTCTAGGTTTTACTGTTGTTCTTGTTCTATCTCTCATTTTACTTTTTTAATATTCTTCTTGTTCTACGTTTTACTGTTCTTCTTGGTTCTAGGTTTTACTGTTCTTCTTAGTTATTCTAGATTTTACTGTTCTTCTTGTTCTAGTTCTTCTCGTAACTGATTTTTAGGAATATATTGCGTAATTTGTTGGGTGTATATGGTATAATTTGTTGGATGTAAATTTCTGAACTGATATAGTGTAATATAATCAACTGTTGCAACTATTCTAAATATTGCTTGTCCTTGTAATATTGCTTGTACTTGGGTGTATATGGCATAATTTAGTGTGTGTATATGGAGTAATTCGTTAGGTGTATATAGCATAAATTGTTGGGTGTATCTGAATCATAACTATGGGTGTATATTACTGATATATATGGGTGTATCTGAATCATATCTATGGGTGTATCCTACTGATATCTATGGTTGTATCTGACTTATATCTATGGGTGTATCTTACTGATATCTATGGTTGTATCTGACTTATATCTATGGGTGTATCTTACTGATATCTATGGGTGTATTTTTCATATCAGAAAAAATGGCAGCGAGAAACTAAGTTGAAAAAAATGTAAAAACAAATATATGTCTTAGATGAAATCAGTTGTATATAATAGAAATATATCTGACTATAATTTTGTTTTTGTTTACAGCAAACCAAAGACTTTAAGTGTGCAACACATTTATTAAGTGAGAAATTCAGAAACATGAGTGAGGAGAAGAAAACGATTGTGAGGGATTTGGGATTTGGTGGCTTGATGCACATCCCGCCACTAAGGGTGCATCACCAAGTATTAAGGGAGTTGGCTAACAACTTCAAATTAGGAGAGCACAGACTGGAAACCGGATACGGTTCTTTTAAAATAAGTCCAAAAACAATAGGTGATGCGCTTGGCATCAACGCATCAGGTAACTCACTAAAAATTATAGGTGTATATTAACTGATTCTTGGGTGTATTTAAGTTTATGCTTGGGTGTATTTGAACTGATTTTTATACTATGTTGTTTTTCTTTTTGTAAGGGATCTATTTCCTCAGAAAGTTTCTTATTCTGAGGATGATAAAGAAATTTTTAGAAGATTCTAGGGTAAGACCCTCAAAAATCTTACAGATGAGATGATGGATATTGGCGTTGGTAACGAACAGGGTCGCCTAATGTTCAAGAGGATTTTCATCCTCTATATACAGATGGCATTTCTTTTACCAACGACAATAAACAAAATCTCACCTGTGCACCTGGCCCCAATTTTTGAGATGGACACCATAACAGAGCGAAACTGGGGAGGACATGTTTTGAGTTTTATCATCAAGGGCATAACCAATTACAAGGAGAAAAAGAAAAAGGCAATTGATGGCTGCCTCTTTGCCCTGATGATAATTTACTTTCATCTTTCTAAAAATAAGGACAAAAAGATGGCAGAAAGACCTCCAAAACCCTGGATTGCAAACTGGAGTAAGGAGCAGTTAGTCGAAAGAATAAGGGCGGAAATAGAGGAAAATATGGTAAGTGAACATAATATGTTGGGTGTATTTTATTTACCTGAATGCTACTAACTAAAATTTCTAATATTTCAGGAGATTGTAAAGATGGCTGAAACAAGAAAGAAAATAAAAAAAGAGAAAAAAAGAAATAAAAAGAAATAAAAAACAAAAAAAGGAAGGCAAGTTCAACATCGTCTTCGGAGACAGAAACAACTGATAGTGACAGTTCTACCTTTGAGTCTGAGACTCAAGAAGACTCAGAGGGTTCACCAAGAAAACAACCCAGTAAAAAAGGAAAAAAGTAAGTACCATACTTGGGTGTATTTTCTTTATCAAGTTGGGTGTATTTTGTTTATCAAGTTGGGTGTATGTTGTTTATTAAAATAGGTGTATTTTGTTTATTGTGATGGGCGTATCTTGTGCATTCATTTGGGTGTATCTTGTGTATTCATATGGGTGTATTTTATATCTTTACTATGTTTTAAATAATGATTGTTTGCCTTCTAGAATCGACTCAAAAAAAAAGAAAGAATAGTCAAGAAGATTCTAATGTAGAATCTGAATCAACTGATGAGTAATGTTCTGAAATTATTACTCCTCTCTTTTGGCTTTATTATCAAGATTTCATGTATTAACAGAAGTGTCTCTTAATAACTTATAGAAGCGAAGAATCATCACCGGTGAAGAAGCAAAAAAAAAAAGACACAAAGAACACCAAAAAAGTAAGCTCTTCTTTTGATAATATTTTGTGATAAAATTAATTTTTTATTTCTGATTCATACTTGTTTTTTCCACCCAGAACACAATCCAAAAAGAAAAAGGTTGTTGTTCAGCATTCATCTCCTGAAGAAGATCAATCCTATCATGGGTACAGTACTTTGTAAGCTATATTACTGTCTATCATCATTATTATATTTGTTAACATGTTCTTTTATGAATGTACTGATAGATCTGAAATAGGAAGTGAAGATCTAGATGAATTGTTAAGGAAAAACAATAAAAATTCTGCTGCACAGGGGTATGTCTTGTTCGGGTGTATATTTCAGATTTTAGTGTGTTTTATTTGCTAATAATTGTTTCTTGTTTCGCAGAGAGAAGGAAGCTGACCTGCGATCGACGGAAGGTCACTATGTCTCCTCTGAAACGTAAGAAGCTTTATTTGATAAAAATCTTGTTATCATGATTTAACTATATGATATTTTGTCTGAATAACATGAATTCTATTTAGAATACCGGACGTAAACTTGGGAAGTGTGATCCTTCCTCTCAAGGACACACAGAACAAAGTAGCAAAAACAAATCGGTAGAGAGCATGTAATTTCTCTTTCAAATAACCGTTACTTTTGTTCTTTTATTACCTTCTACTTCTAATTCTGTATATATTTTTTTAGAAAAAAAGCCCTTTATTGTTTTATTCGAGAAAAAAAGGCAGGAAAAAAAAGCAAAAACTGCAAGTATGTAAGTTCTCAAAAAACAAAGACTGTCTTTCTTTTGAATTGTTCGGGTGTATTTTTGACTTTATTTGGGTTTATTTTAGGTTGATTCTGGTTGAAGAGTCAGACAGTGAGCCGACTAATTCGAATATGATGGTTGTGAGGAAAGAGACACCGTCCGAAGGGCTTGCAATGTGAGTTTTTCAAGAATATTTCAACCTTATAACCTTTTTGTTTTCAAACCTTTCATTTTTCTTGTTTAGAGTTCCGATTCAAGTTTGTCTACCAGTGTCCCAAACAACCACTGTGCCAGAATTTGAAGAAATACCTGAGACAGAATATGAACCAACCCATCTGCTACAAATTGAAGGAACTACAAAAACGTAAGAAATAGTATTGGGTGTATATTTGTTTAGAGTTTGGTGTATATTGGGTTACAGTTTGGGTGTTTATTGTGTTACAGTTTGGGTGTATATTGCCCCTGAATACTTTTTTTACATCATGATTAATTTTATGTGCCGTGCAGCACATGTAACACCCTACCACACAGAGCCTTACGCTTAAGTCGTAAAGCAGAGGTGGCAAGGTATTACAACCTCTAAAAGAAAAGGATATGTACATAGATATAGTTGAATGAAATCATATCTACGAGCCTTGAAGAATAAGCTAATAAAAAACGATAAACAGAAAATTGTGTCACACTCGCATGGACATTTGTAAAACGGACAGGAAAAAAATCAAAAAGAAGCTGAAAACATATATATACATAGTATATATACAACCCAAAATAAAACTCAAACCACAAAATAAACCCCTGTATCTCCAAGTCGACCTCTAGGAGGGACAAAACAAAAAATGTACATGTGGAGATTCTATAAACATGTATACATAGCCCAAAATAAAGATATGACAGTCTAAAAGGTAGTTCTTCGCTTGAAAGGAGGATATCCAGACGCTCAACGGGGTGTCTCTCGACTTGCATCTGAAAAACAACAACATAGTATGGGATGAGAACCGGAGGTTCTCAGTATGGTAAAGGTGCCCGCATAGTTAATATAAAAGGTCTCGAGAAAGCCAGAGGCATTCCTAGAACTTCGACACTTAGATTTCAGCTTAAGAATTCAACTAAACCAGAAATTAGGTAAGTTGTCTAAGGTATTCTAATTCTGAATCTAACTTTAACCTAATAATTCACGTTCTGTCTCCTCTAATCCTCCGAATCATTGGTGGAACAATCCTCTCTCCTTACACATTTGCCAAGAAGGATTTCTCAGAAAACATACACATATAGTTCATGCAAGAAAAGCACAGGGTAGAGAAGCATTTACAACAAGTAGAACAAGTAGCGGATAAGCAGAATTAAATAATTAAGCAAACCAAAACAATGCACACTCAAGCAAACAAACAAATGCATATGATGTATGCCTGTCCTATGGCTGATGAGTCTCATCTGTCGGTTATACAGCCAACCCGACAAGTCCTGGTAGTTAACCATTGAACAGTCCCTCTGTGCGCGCATCCCCAAGCTCAATAATATTCCATTGAGTTAAACTCCAAGCTCAAATATAATATTCCATGAAGTCATACTCCAAGCTCAATAATATAGTATTCCATGGAGTTAAACTCCAAGCTCAATAATATAGTATTCCATGGAGTTAAACTCCAAGCTCAATAATATAGTATTCCATGGAGACGAACCCCAAACTCAAATATAATATTCAATATATATATATATATGCATGCCCATGGGGGAATCCGGGGAGTTAAAGTGCCCGGTCACATTTTGGGACAGAGGGTCAACAAATAGTCTCAAATACACAAGCCACATAATAATCTCTTTCTTTTTAAAATACCACCTCAAATCAAACTCCAATTCTTAAAGAAATTTTGGCAATATCTCCTCTAAGACTCAAATTTCTGCCACCCTTCAAGGGTCCCAACTATCAAACCAAACACCTCTCAGTCACTCAAATCATTTCCAGTAACAAATTATTTCA
>NC_029781.3:98728593-98731273 GCF_000817695.3 Arachis duranensis
AATCTATTACTATTTATTTTATAAATAAAATCAAGAAAAAATATAAAAAAAATATTCAAATAAAAAATTTCATTTTATCCTCTGAAATAAAAATTTAAAATTTAGAGGATATACTTGTATATAATTTAGGGCATAGTTATTAACATTGATTGTTTTCACTTTTCCTAATAACAATGCGGCATTTATCATTTAAGAGTTGGGATCTTCTTCTTCGCGCTTCAGAGTCTCAGACTCATCTTCTTCTTCGTGTTGAACTGCAGGGTCACTATTTTCCTCTTTTTTTTCCTTCTTTTTTGAATCGTAAATTAACACACAATTCACTATTTCTAATTATATTATTGTGCTCGTTCAATACTAAAACCATTCGATTCTTGCGACTGATTCGAATCGCTGGTGTACTATCTCGTATCTAATTGACTACCATGTTAATAATAATAATAATAATAATAATAATAATAATAATATGAATTTGATTAAATTAAAATTATTAGTTCAATTACTGATAATAAAAATAATTTTATAAAATAAATTATAACTATTTATATTTATATTTTTAAAATTGAGAGTCACTACAGCACTCCTGAACTACAACAACTTGAAGAAGTACACCCATACTTCCCCCAACTCCATCTAAAATGTAAGTTCATTAGAGTAAAATCAATCTTTTGGTTATCATCCGTATATTCTTATTGTTATAATATGTTATATATGATCACGCAGTAATCCAGCCCCAGAAGACGCTGCTGCATTGATGATGATGGCACGGACAGCATCGTACATTCCTAAAAAATATCCGTTGTCATCGTTCAGCCTTGGCTTCACTGATTCTAGCCAAGAAGAAACAACTATGCAGGAGGGGGCGTCAACGCAAGATGAACACGTGGCAAAAACTCCCGAAACCCCAAAACTACTAGAACAATTAGAGGATCTGGTACATAAAATTGCAAGTGGTGGGGTGACAAAAGAAATGAAAAGTCCGCAGATTCTAAAGGAGAGTGGGGTAGAGAGTTTTGAGAAGTTTGAAACTCCTGTCAGGCCGAATTTAAATACTACTAACATGAAACATAAATGCTACCAATGGGCTATACGAGTGAAATCCTACTCAAATGGGTGAAGTGATGAGTTTGATGACGTCTGCAGACTCCAAACCCAAGATATATACACTCTGTCAAAATTCCACCTTGCATCACTTGCGCCTAAAGCGCATATAGAAGCTGAGGTAATATCACAACAACATTAATTTTTTTATCACCAAATGTAACTACAATCTTGATTGATTTAAAATTGATTTTGGCATATTTTTCTAGATTGTCTCTGCCATGTGCTTCATCGTAAACCAACAAAATATTCAAAGGTTTTGAGAAGAAGTATACTGCCTCCCCCTGATATTGTGGTAAAGGTTGCTTCAACGAATCTTGGGTGTATTTTCTGCATTTCTTAGGATGTATTGTTTTTCTTACATTGGGTGTATTATGCTTATTCATTTGGGTGTATTTTCTGTGTTCAATTGAGTGAGAGTTGTTTATTCGTTTGGGTGTATTTTCTGAATTTATTTTGTTGTTCTCAATTTTTGCAGAACATGGCCCTTGCAAATCATCCAAAGGGGGTATTCTTACAGCCTAAAACCAATAAGCCATTCAGGGTGAAAGACTACTGATGCGTGAGCATCTTTTCTATCTTTTCCTAGTGAATTTGCATCTAAATTGTTGAGTTTAATAAAGAATTAATTATCTTTTAGCCAATATGGATGCTACTTTGAGTCTTTTGCAATTTTGTTTATTTTAGGTAGCATTCGACTGGATTTGATGGAGTTTCTACACCTCAAGAATCAAAAGAGATTTCAGCGAGGAGCGACGCGTACGTGTGACTGACGCATACGCGTGATTTGGAGCTTTCCATGGCGACGCGTGCGCGTGACTGACGCGTACGCGTGATTTGAAAATTTGCTCAGCGACACGGACGCATGACCGACGCGTCCGCGTGACTTGCGGAAGAGACTATCGACGCGTATGCGTGACTGACGCGTACGCGGGACATGCGCAATGTGCAAAAAACGTAGAAACCGCTGGGGGTGATTTCTGGGCCCCATTTTAGCACCCAAGTTAGGCGCAGATCCAATGAAACCAAGTGGTCCCCACGTTACAAGACGCGGAGTAGTTAGTTAATTCTTATTTAAATTCAAATTTGATTTTAAAATAGGAAAATATATTATCTTAATTTAAAATATTATATTTTAAATTAATTATGATTAGTTATAAAAAGGGAAGACTTCTCTTCTATTAGGGACATTATATTAGAGAGATTCTATTAGGGAATTCTATACAAATTTACATTCTACATTCCATGAGCAACTAAACCTCCACTGTTAAGGTTAGGAGCTCTGTCTATTTGTATGGATTGATTTTATTACTTTTTCTATTTTAATTTATGTTTTGGATTTATATTTAAAAATTGTTTTCGTTCTTTATCTTATGAATTTGGGTGGAACGGAAGTATGACCCTCTTTCTATTTGAGTTCTTGTATAACTTGGAAAAGCTCTATACTTGAACAATAGCTTGAAAACATATTCTCCTAAATTCTAATTATCTGGATTTAACGGGATACGTGACATATAATCCTTTTATTCTTTGGGTAATTAGAGTTTTTGTGGCATGCAAACTGGAATTTGATCATGTTCCC
>NC_029781.3:98731605-98748200 GCF_000817695.3 Arachis duranensis
TATAAAAAAAAGAAAAAATTAAATAAATAAATAGCATCAATATTTTTCTTAATTTTTGAAATTAAGTTTGGTGTTTCCTAGTTAGTTTTATTTAATTCTTAGAATTATGTTCTTTCTTCTTTGTTTTCCTATTTACCACATGGTGCGTTTAATCCTTTTTGGTGTTTTGTGCTAAAAAAAATAATGGAAAGGGATCACAGGTTGCTACTCAAACCCAAGTAGTGATTCATATTATGGTGGATGGAGGAACTATCCAAATTTTGGTTGGCAAAGTCAAAACCAAAGAAACTTCAATGCTCCATATTCTAACTATCAAGAACCACCATCTCTATATTCATATCAAGAACCACCATCTTCATATCCATACCAAGAACCACCACCTTTCTACCCATATCAAGAGCCACCATCTCCCTATTCATACCAAGAACCATCCTCTTTTTACACTTATCAAGAACCATCACCTCCTTCTTATGCATATCAAGAGCCACCATCTCCTTATTCATCTCAAATACCATCAGATCTTGAGCTCCTCATGAAAGAATGCCTACATGATATAAAGACAAGTGTCAAAAATATAGAGAAACATGTGCAGTCAATTATCAAGTCACAGGAAGAGGAGCAAGCAAATTCCTTCCCAAGAGATATAATGCAAGATCTTATGGAAGAAAGTGAGAAAATCAATCAAAGGAGTTTATACTCCAATGAACTATAGAACTTTCCATCCTCACACATGGAAGAAAAGGAAGATGCAAAAGCAAAAGAGGAAGATGCACCCACAAAGAAGGAAGATGCACAACCTCACATACCCTTGGGAAGCAATAAAGAAGAGATTGAATTAGAAGACAGCTACCAAGAAGAAGAGGTTGAAATTGAGGAAGCTTACAAAGAAATCGAAGAATTCAAGGAAGAAGACAAGGGAGTGGAACTTGCAAGACCTTTCCCAAAGCCATCACCATCCAATACAACATTCAAGTGGATAAAATTCCTACCCTTAATCCTTACTTTCCCACTTGAATATGGACTACTAGAGACGGATGGTCAACTTAGAGCTCTTTGTGGCATTAAGAGTAAGAGGAAGATGGTTAGTGGCAAGAGTTGTCAAGCAAGGTCCAATATGGTTGCATGCTCCAAATCAAAGTGCAAGGATTAGTGTAGAGCTCACTTAAATGGGTCTAGAAGGTTGTTTGGATGTCTCTGTGAGAATTCAGATTGCTTGCCACCAAGTGGAAATAATGGTGATCCACAAGAAGACGGACGTAAAAGCAAGATTTGTGACCCTGGAATTCATTCCCACAATCAACTCTCTTGGGGCCTTGTCACTTGCTTCAATTTGCTCAAAGGCGTTATACGCCTGGTTTGGGATCCCGGTAGCCATTGGAATTACAAACATTGGTGGGGATTCCTAGATCAGTACAAGCATAAGCTACCATGACAAGGAGATCACCACATGTCCAACTTAAGGACTTTAACTAAAAGTGCTTGGTGGGAGACAACCCACCGTGGTATGATCGTTTCTTTTCATTCTTAGTTATTTTTTGTAGTAGTAGTTTTCGCATTTATTTTATTTTTATTGAGTTCTTACTAATTTTCTGATCATGCAGCTATTTTATCTCAGGAACCGAAACACCTCAAGCTCAAAAAAAATGTGCACACGACGCACAAGCGTCGCTGATGCGTACGCGTCAGAGGGGTGTGTGTGAAAAATAAATTTGACAGAGAGTTACGTAGGAGTGGCGCCAGAATGGAGCCTTTCGCATAAACGATCCCACGCGTTCGCGTACCCCACGCGTTTGCGTCCTTTGTGATTTTCACCATTCACGCGGAGCCGTCACTGACGCGGACGCGTGACCTGCAAATTCGACGTAAAAGAGTATTTGGGCAGAGAGTTGTGCTGGCTTGGGGCAGGAAATGTGCTAGAAGCACAAATTTGGTCACGCGGACGCGTCCCTGACGCGGCCGCGTCAATTGCACATTTGGCCATCCACGTGTGCGCGTGTGTGACGCGAACGCGTCGTATGAAATTTTGGTTCCTAAGCCATGCGAACAGAAAGTCGCGCGGGCACGCGGCTGGCTTCGCGCAAATCGCACATAATCCAGGGCACGCGGACGCTTGCCTGACGCTAACGCGTCATTAAGAACATTCGCGACCCATGCGTACGGGTGTCGTACGCGTACGCGTCGCTTGCGCCGCCCAGTTTTCTTTCTCTCTCTCTCCCAATCCTAATTCTCTCTTATTCTTTTATTCTTTTATTTTTTTCCCTCATAATATTTGTCTCTTCTATTTTCAGTTCTTCTTTGCTTGAGGACAAGCAAACCTTTAAGTTTGGTGTTGACGCTGCACTTTTTGGTTTTCTGGAACAAAAGGGAGGTGAATCATCTTCATTGAGGAGCACAACCTGAAGAATAAAGTGACAGCTAGGATAACTAAGGTGGTTGAGTTCCTTTCATTTTTATTCTTCCCCTCTTTTTCTATGTTATGTTCCGTTTTTCTACTATTTTACTTTGTCTGTTGCATGATCTTTTATTAGTTAGAATCCTAGGATTAGGTTTCTTTTAATTGCTTTAATGCTGAAAAGATGTTTCATGTACCACTCACTGAACTTGAAGCAAAAAAGAAAAGAAAAAGAAGTGATGTATTGCATGAGAAATTGAGTTAATTTTAAGAATAATCTTATTTACATAAATGTGGTGGTATTAATTGTAATTTTGGATGCATGATATGAACAGTGCATATTTGAATTTGAATCAGTGGATGTTGATGTATAAGGAATAGGAATTTAGAGAATTACTATGACTTCTCTGAAATAAACAAAAATTTAATCCTTGAAGGAAAAGAAACAGCAAAAGAAAAAAAAATATATAAATTAAAAAAAATAATAATAAAAGCAAGGTCCAAGGCTCTGAGCATCAGATATGATTAAAAGCTCAAAGAGTTGTTTCCCTAGTCATATGCTTGTGGTGTGATTGTGTCAAGTAATCATTGAGACAGAACACTTAGAGTCGAGATCAATTACATTTAACAGAGTATGCCAAAGGCTTTGAGCACCACTGTCTGGGAGTAATTAAAAGAAAAATCAAACTCAAAGAGAGTTCCCCAGTTAAGTGCTTGTGGTGTTTCTGTGTCAAGTAAAGCTTGAGACAAAATATTTAAAGTCACGGCTAGGCTCAAGGTGCAAAGCACCAAAGAAAAATAAATTAAAGTAAATTTTGTTGTGTTCAAGGATTAAACTGAAATATAAAGATCAGAGAATTCATAATATTATCCGGATTCTAATTCCGAACGATAATAACATTCTTGATTCAAAAGAGAGTGAGATGCCAAACCTATTCAGGATTACAGTTATAAACCCTACTATAAAAAGAGACATGAGCTTAATCGAACTCTCATTCTCATGCAAATTCACATCATAAGCTTATATTAGTTTTGGTTACTTGAGGACAAGCAACAGTTTAAGTTTGGTGTTGTGATGCGTGAGCATCTTTCCTATCTTTTCCTAGTGAATTTGCATCTAAATTGTTGAGTTTAATAAAGAATTAATTATCTTTTAGCCAATATGGATGCTACTTTGAGTCTTTTACAATTTTGTTTATTTTAGGTAGCATTCGACTAGATTTGATGGAGTTTCTGCAGCTCAAGAATCAAAAGAGATTTCAGCGAGGAGCGACGCGTACGCGTTACTGACGCGTACGCGTGATTTGGAGCTTTCCATGGCGACGCGTGCGCGTGACTGACGCGTACGCGTGATTTGAAGATTTGCTCAGCAACGCAGACGCATGACCGACACGTCCGCGTGACTTGCGGAAGAGACTATCGACACGTACGCGTGACTGACGCGTACGCGTGACATGCGCCACGTGCAGAAAACGTAGAAACCGCTGGGGGTGATTTCTGGGCCCTATTTTAGCACCCAAGTTAGGCGCAGATCCAGTGAAGCCAAGTGGTCCCCACGTTACAAGATGCGGAGTAGTTAGTTAATTCTGATTTAAATTCAAATTTGATTTTAAAATAGGAAAAGATATTATCTTAATTTAAAATATTAGATTTTAAATTAATTAGAATTAATTATAAAAAGGGAAGACTTCTCTTCTGTTAGGGACATTACATTAGAGGGATTCCATTAGGGAATTCTATACAAATTTATATTCTACATTCCATGAGCAACTAAACCTCCACTGTTAAGGTTAGGAGCTCTGTCTATTTGTATGGATTTATTTGTTTGATCTTTCTAATTTAATTCATGTCTTAATTTATATTTCAATAATTGTTTTCGTTATCCATTTTATGAAATATGGGTGGAACGGAAGTATGGCCCAAGTTCTAATTGAGTTCTTGTAAAACTTGGAAAAGCTCTTTACTTGAACAACAGCTTGAAAACATATTATACTGAATTTTAATTGTTTGTATTTAAAGGGATACGTGACATATAATCTCCTTATTTTTGGATAATTAGAATTCTTTTGGCATATAAACTAGAAATTGATCATCACCCTCTAATTGGAATTAATTGACCAAGGAATTGGCAATTAATGAATTTTAGAGGAGACTAAGAAGGTCTAAGGAATTAGGGTCTAGTCATATATAGTTTGCCATGAAATTAAATCTTGCACGATTAAAATAGTTAGTAAGAAAATAAATTTGGAAAAATAGATAACTCTGAAATCTTAACTATTTTCTCTAATATTTTATTTCCAACTTATTAATCTGCCTGTCTTTGATATTCCGAATTTACACTTAAACTTTTTGAACATCTCAAAACCAATTTCTGCTTGCCTAACTAAGCTTATCACTCAATAACTGTTGCTTAATCCATCAATCCTCGTGGGATCGACCTTTACTCACGTAAGGTATTACTTGGTACGACCCGGTGCACTTGCCGGTTAGTAAGTGTGGGTTACAAAATACTGCACCAACTACCCAATGTTCATACCCTTCTTGGACCTTCAAAAATTAAAATCGCATCGTTATGTGAGTTTTTATCTCTAAAACTACTTATTACTATTTTTTACTTATGTACCAAATAAACTAAAATAGTGTTCAATCTGAACATATTTCATATATTTACACCTGTTTGCCCTTCACATCATTGGTGGTTATGGATCGCTGATACAAGAAAGAAGAAATTTTATATAGTCGACCCAGTACACAACAAATCTCCTACCGAAGAGAGAACTGTGCTGAATACATTTGTTGTAAGTTGCTTTTGTGTTTTGTATATATATAGTTGGGTGTATTTCTGTTTAATATAAGGAGTAACTATTAACTCCTTTGGGTGTATCCTTTTATTGAAATTTTCATTTATTATTGATTTGTTTTGTGTTTTAAGGGATACGTAATATCACGAATTATAGTATATGCTAGGGGCACCTTTGAAATCAAAGGACAAGGACAGGGAAATTGTAGTACCATACCTTCACATCTCGGGCCAAAAGACAAGCTATAAATCTTTCACTCTGAAAATTAAACTTTCTTATATGTAATTTATAATTTATTTTTTTGTTTTTAGCTATGACTGTGCTATCTACTAATGAAGTGGCTTGAGATATTTGAGTCCGCAAACATTAAGAGGCGAAAGTATGAGTGGGACAATTGGACTCAGGTAAATATGTTTAAAACTAAATAAATCTGTATTACATTATTCAATTAACATGGTTGATTAAACAGAATATTCTTTTTTACTGTAGTACAAGGTGGACCACTTTAGAGTAGAATATGCTTCCCGGATTCTATTTCATGACATGAATCTAGACAAACATGAAGCTATTAGGGGAAGTAGTGCAATCAGACTGTCCAAGCCATCCTCGTTGTTATTGAGTTCATATTGTCAAATAGATTCTCAGGATGTTGACACTACTTAATGTAAATTTTATATAGTCTTGTAACAAATAGAAGACATGTTGTAAATATTTGATAATTATAATGCAGTTTATTGTGAAATTTCTTTCAATAATTAAACTATGTGTGCTGTATTCAAAATGTATGAATTACAGGTACTATAATATCAAGGAAAACATCAAATCAAATGTACATCTATAACCTGCCATTTTTTACACCCAAAGAAAGTTGAATATACACCCTGAAATCTATCTCCCCTGATGCTTTGTGCCTAAAACCCTGAACCCTAAACACTTAAAACCTAAACCATTACCCCCTAACCTGTAAACCCTAAAACCCTAAACCCTAATATCTAAAACCCTTAAACCATTGTAAAAAAAACAAACAGTATTTTATAACAAAAAAAATAAGATTCTGAAGAATATATATGTATCTACATGTAAAATGTGAATCACAATAAAATCACAAAAATACACCCAAAAGAACAGTGCTTTTACACCTATATTATGTAACTATACACCCAAAGAGTTGTCACATGCTGCTGGTACCCTGAACTGATAATTCATAACATGTCCTTGATATTGGCTGGAATTTGAATGCACCACTGATGCAGCATCAAACAGGTTTATCTGAATATAACAAACTCACATATTAGCTAAACTATTAACAAGAAAAATAAACTCAATCACCACAAATTTAAAGAACATCACTTTTACCTCGCTTAAAACTTTCGTTTTCTTCTTCTTTGTGGCATTTGCAATCTGTTTGTCCAACTTTGAACCTAGCCTATTTTTTGGACGTCCTCTTGTTCGAATCCTTGGGGAGCTTTGAAGCTCGTTAACAGATTCCAAGTTGGCATCTTCGTGAGATAAAGAAGATGTGCCATTTCTTTTGGCTTTCAATGATTCCATCTCAGCCATGACGTTATCGTACGCACGGTGCAGAATTGCAGTCAGCTCCTCTGATTCGGATGCAAATTCACATATATTTTGCGAACGAAAAACCAATTGGTCAAACCTCTTGCTTCTTGGCTCCAACAGTGGCTCGTCGTGGTTGCTCTTGATGTGTGTGTGTCGCCTCTTTACCTTCTTGCTCCATCGTTCCAGTATATATCTAGGTGACACTTGACTTACTTGTTCAAAGCTTAACACGCTTAGTGCGTGACGACACAGTATCTCTCTCGACTCGAATAATAAGCATTGGCATTTTATCTCGGCTACAACTGAGTCGTAAGTAACCACAAACTTGTTGAATATTGAGCTGGAAACTTGTTCTCCAACCTCATATACTGAATAGCCTAGAGCAGAATTCGTTAATCTAGTGATGCAATTCACCTTTCCTCGGAATTGCGCTTGGACTTCCCTAAACTTTTGATGAGTGTACACATCTTGAAACTGAGCTTCAATGGAGGATTTGGTTGCACATGGTATGACCGTATAAAATTCTGCAGCATCTGATTCTCTCTTTGCTTGCTTCTTGCTTCCGAGGCAATTATCGTATTGTTTGACAAATTGAATAAGCGAGCAGTTCTGGGTAATAAACTTGTTAAAAAATAAATACATGCTCTCGCTCCTTTATGTGCTTCTCATCCCTGCCCAGAAGGGGTGATCCAGATAGATTGAAACCCATATATGACGGTTTGCATAGAGATCTACATAATACACCCAAACATAGACTATAAATACACCGGTTAAAGATTAAATGTATACCTCTGCTGCAGATTTTAACCCAACACTACCTGAAAGCCACTTGTTGTCCACAAGACCAAAATTTAGCAGAAAATCATTCCAATTCCTATCAAATGAGTCTTTGTTATGAGAGTTCCAAACAACTTCGTTCATTTGTTGTTCAATATATGCATGTCCCTTGTACCCGTTTAATTTGCTTGGAATCTTCTTCATGATGTGTCAAATATACCAACGGTGAATTGTTGTTGGCATACAGGCCTCTAAAGCCCTTTTTATTGATGCGCATTGATCGGTGAGAAACCCTTTCGGAGCATTTCCTCCTATGCAACGAAGCCAACATTGAAACAATCATTTGAATGATTCAATTTCTTCGTTTTTCATCAAAGAGCATCCGAGAAGTGTTGACTGACTATGGTGATTCACCCCAACAAAGGAACCACAAACCAAATTATATCTGAAACAAATTACCATAGTGCAGAATGGAAAATCATTACGTACACCCAACAAATACTTTGTATACACCCGAAAAACACCTAAATATACACCTCTGCGGCAGATTCATAAAACACATTAATTTAGAATCATAAAAAGGGACAGTTTGTTACCTGTTTGTATTGTAGGTGGTGTCAAATGAAATAACATCTCCGAAATACTCAAAGGCAGCTCTACTTCTTGCATCGACCCAAAAAGCAAACTTAATCGATTGATCCTCCTCGAGTTCAAGCTCAAAAAAGAAATTCTGATTCTTCTCTTTCATTCTTAACAAATATTTCCCGAATTCATTTGCATCTTCTTGTTCGGAAACATTCCGCACTTCCCTGGTAATGTAATTCCTCACATCCTTTTTAATAAAATTTAACTCGCGGTGACCCCCGGCAGCCGCAACAAATGATTGGTAAGTTTTGCTTGGTCTGATACCAGCCTCCTCGTTATTCTCTATTGTACGACGAATGGACATGCTTAGTTCCCTGTGCTGTTTGAGCATCTCTGCTTTACTTGGACAGCAAGGGTGTGAATGATCCATCACAACCTTTGAAATGATCCAAGCACCAACATCCTTCAATGTGTGTATATAAATTCTTGCAGGACAGTTTAAACCGGCTGTCGGATTCGTCTTCTCGGTCGGAGATATTTTAGATTTTTATTTTTCCTCTCTGCTACATGTAATCAATTGATTCTTAATCTCGTTTCCCTTCCTATTTGTGCTCCGAACTCTTGTAGAAAAACCTGCAGCTTTGGCGTAGTCCCTGTAAAATTTTTCAACATTTTCAAGGTTGGTAAAGGTCATTCCAACCTTCAGAACAAACTGGTCATCAACAACAGAGAGAGGTTGCAGAATACACCATGTCAAAAACTATAAATACACCCAATCATTGCTAATATAATACACCCGAACGGCACCAACTCAACTAAAATGAGAACAAAAGCCATAAGCTATAAACACACAGGCTGCAGAATACACAATGACAAAAACTAAAAATACACCCAATCATGTCTGATATAATACACCTGAACGACAACAACTCAACTAAAATAACAGAAAAAGGCATAAACTGTAAATACACCCACACTTCCGAAAAAAATACACCCAAAAAAGTTTTGATCTATACCCGAGCATCTGCTAAAAATTCCAGATAATCAATCAAAACTAATACATTACATTCAATCCACAGATTTATGTTGACGCGTTAGTCTCACAGTCAATGTTCACGAATTATTCAGCTACACAATGCTATACAAATTACTGCAACAAAATTTAGAGTAATCGTATGTAAATCAAACCTCAAGAACTTCGTTAGATTCAAATTCATAATCCACTTCGCCCTGATTCAGCTGAGAATCTGAGGTTGAATTATCCATTATCTTCAAAACGAGTTCAAACTTTGATTTCAGAAAACAAAAAATCGATAGAAAACGAAGCTGGAGTTACAAAAACAGAAGAACGAGAAGAAGAAGAATGAGAAGTAGAACGAAGAAGGAAACAAATCTAGAAATAAGGAGAACGAAGAAGGAAACAAATCTTTTAAATTTGGTAGTTATATATACGCGGGATCTTTATATAGCGCGTGTATTCGACGTAGACCTTGCAGCGCGTTTTGCGGGTTTATTGTTAATGAACTTGTAAAGCGTACAAGCCCTATGGCTTGTATGCAGAGCTTTTCCCTAATTTTATGAGTGTGACCAAGAATAAATATGAGAGAGAAAATAATGAAGAGTTAAAGATCGCACTTTACACTCTCAATTTTTTTTAACAATTAAGAGAATCTATTTCCTATCATTTGAGTTATAATTCATTGACTATCAAATAAAAATATTATTTATATATTAAAATTAACTATATATATATTGTTTTACCCAAACGGTGTCCCCCAACCCGACAGGTTAAGGACTAATCCGTCGCGGATCCGAACTCCATTTAAGGATCTGCCGCTAACCAATGAGTTGCTACATGCACAAGGCGAAGTTCGAACTCTCGACACTTGCTTAAGCGGACGAGTGAGCTAACCACTCGATCAACCTGACACTTGCTTAAGCGGACAAATGAGCTGACCACTCAATCAACCCAGGTTGATTTGTATTTGTGCATATATATGTAATTTATTTATTTTTTGACTATATTATATATACACTCAAATTAATTTGACTTCCGGATGGAGTTGGAGCCTTCGAGTTTCTGTATTGGGTCTGGGCCAGTTTTGGCCCAGATCAGACCAGTTTTGGCCCGGATCTCTGACCCAAAAAAAACCCATTGGTTTAAAATGACGCCATCTATTGAACTATCAAAAACAACTTTGATGCGCCTTCATTTGGCTACAATGATTTTTTTAGAAACATTGATGATTGTGGGAGCATGAAGATGTGTACCTTTGTTACTTCGGGTTGTATGTTCGAGTTTGTTAAGATCATATCAAATTATCAATAGAATTCGGAATTCCACTTAGGACTCCCCGGCATCATTTTTATCTTTTATTTCTTGGCTTTTACCACATACCTTTTTTCTGGTCCAATTATGGGAAAATATTAGATGCTTTTGAAGGTTGAAACACATCTAAACACCATTTTCAATTTTTCATAACACATTTAATAGGGCCTAAATTAGAGGCACCCATTTTCAGCTCTAAGGACTTGATTTCCTCAGAAATTATTGGATACAAGCAGGACGTAGATTATGATCTTATGGAAGCTGTCACCATACACGACGTTTCTAATATCTAACATTAATTTACAAATGTTGTTACAAATTGGGGTTGATTCTGATCTCAACAACAGCTCTAATACAACTAGACTGAATTCATTGAAAATCAAAGAGATACTCTCTTTCAAACAAAAATCTCAGGAAAAGAAAATCCACCTCATGATTTGAAGAAAGAAAGACATTGACATTGCAGATTTGCAGCTACAGTTTACAAAACAAACAAGTACAATTTCTTAATAACGGAGAATTAAAATGAAAACAAAAAACCAGGGCTACCCAGAACAAAAACCTTTCATACATAGCCTTCAATTAAAGTAGGTTTCTTCTCTTCTTCTTCACCATTTTTCTTCTTATTCTTCCTTTCATCATCTTCAATTCCCAAACCTTGCAATTCATCAATGCAAGGTTCTTCTTCACCTTCTCCCAATTTAGCTCCTTCTCCAACCACAATTTCATCCACAACCTCCTCCACCTCGTCGCCGCCGCTTCCACCAGAGACTTTCACCTCATCGCCGCCTTCTTCGCATCCTTTCTCGATGGCACATGCTCCGGGCGGCTCGTTCGGCTCGATCCCGATCACGGCGTCGGAGGTTCCCTCGGCTGCGGCTGGCCACGGGTCGTTGACGCAATCTCCGGCGGTCTCGTCATCGTCATCGGAGAAAATCGCGGCGGCAGACTTCACGGCGGAGGCTGCTTTGAGGAATGCTTGGTGGATAGATTCAGGCGGAAGAGCACAATCTTCAAGGCCTGCGTCTTCGAGGCGCGGGGGTAGAATCTGCTGCAGTAACCCGTGTTGTTCTTTGGTGGACTCCATTGGAAAATCAGGTACCGTTTCCGAATTAGATTTTTTTGTGATTTTTTTTTATTTTTGGGTAATGAAACCCTATTTACTAAATCTCAGGGGAGGAAGCGGTTGCTATATTAAGCTCTGGAATGTGGCGGTGAATGAGGATGCTGCTTCTGTGAGTGTCGAGAAACCTCCATGGGCTTCGTGAATTTGGACTTTCTGCTAATTTTTTATAGGCTTTTTGTTGTGCAGACCAGGTGGCCTACAATTCCCGACAAATAAAACTCCAATGATGGAATAAAAGTATAATACTAGTGGTTAGCTCACTAGTCCGCTTAAGCAAGTGTCGGGGGTTTGAATTCCGCTTTGTGCATGCAGCAACTCATTGGCCAGCGGTAAACCCTTAAATGGAGCTCAGTACCGCGGCGGATTAGTCCTTGACCTGCCGGGTTGGGGGATACCGTGGGAAACCAAAAAAAAAAAAATATAATATCTGTTGGACGCAGCAATTCATTGGCCAATAACAAACCCTTAAATGAAGTTCAGATTCGCGACGGATTAGTCCTTAACCTATTAAGTTAGGAGATACTATAAAAAACAAAGTATAAAACCAATTTGAATTGCTCTAATAGTCATGAATAGATTGAGGAAAAATTATATCTTGTGCATGTAAATAATTTATTTACCAACCATAAATTTTTAAACGGACCTTCTTTTATAATTTCTAAACAACTCTCCTATAATTTATTTTAAATTTTTTGGATTAATTATAGTTAATTTTATCTAAATTTTTAAAAAAATATTCGGATTTTTTTAAAATAAAATAAAAAAATTATTATTTCTTCAAACTCGATTAACTTTTATTTTTTAAATACGATTTTTTTTAATGTGCGTTCGTCTAACTCTGTGAATATAGAATTTGTCTAGTCTGGCGAACTTCACCCAAATTTTTGAAAATCTAAACTTTTAAACCAATTATCATTGTTCTCTAAATAGTATATAGGTTTTTAAACAGTATATAAGAATAAACAAAAAGACACAAACAATAAGCATGGTTTCTTTAATATCGCTGGCGTCAATGGCAATCATTATCATCGTCTCAAAAAATACAAAGGTACACAAGAATAAGCCATATTTAACAAGGATTTCTTTAATTATAAATAAAAAAATCATTACTTCCCAAAAAAATACGACTTATTCTTGTGTACTCCTATGTACTCTAGAGACGATGATAATGGTTACTATTATTAACCTTCTAACTTTTTTTTTCTTCAACCAATCTGATATGAGAAAAGCTCTATATCCATGTAAAAATTACATGGATGGTATCCAAATAACTTTCACTCCACGCTCCCACACCCCCATTTGTTTTACACGCGCCTCTTATAACCTATATAACGAATCTTTATTTTGCGTGATCTACCTTTCTCAACGTAAACCTCTTTCGCGTTCTTCTTCTTCTTCTTCTTCTTCTTCTTCTTCAACCTAATTAAATTCGTTGTCTCCTCTTTCGCGTTTTTTTCTCTGCATTATGGATCTGAATTGATTCAACGCAATTATCTTCGTCGTTCATCTTCTTCTTCATTTTCTTTTTCGATTTGCACTTTTAAATTGAAGCAATAAATGAATCAACTTCAAATCAGTTGAATGAATGTGATTTTAATGATTCTTCTCAAACGCATCAATTTAATGAGGTTTGGATTATTGAATTCTGAATTGAATTTAATAGAATGAAATTTCTAATTTTATTTGAAGTGAATTGAATGGATTGAGGTGATCTACATCTGAATTGAATTGATAATATGTAACTGTGAGTAATTGTGAGTGTCAGTAATTGTGAGTAACTCTGAGTAAATGTGAGTAACTTTTCAATTCGGTAAGTACTAAAGAGGTGGTTAATCACTTTCATGTTTTCGGTTCGGTCCGCAGAAAGGAGTCTAACAAAAATTAGACCAATATGTTCTATTTTCTTCCCTAAGCACTATATAATTGTTTCACTGTAATTAAGATTTCGGTTCACCATAACTATGATTTTGGTTCACCATGAGCACTGTGTTCGGTTCACCATGAGTACTGTGTTCGGTTCATTCTGCACTATTCAAAACTCTTCTTCCTCACCTGCTGCTTCTTCACCAGAGAGAGAATGAGAAAAAGACAAAAAAAATGCAATAGCAACAACAACAAAAGAATGACGATAGGATTTCAGGGTTTAGGGTTTTAGGGTTTAGAGTTTATAGGTTCAGGGTTCAGTGTACAGGGGTTCAGTGTGTTTCAAACTTTTGGTTCGCCCTGTGTATTAATTTTGGTTCATCATGTTCATAGTTGAGAGTTTAGGGTTTAGGGGTCAGGGTTCAGGATTTTAAGGGTTTAGGATTTACGATAGGGTTCAGGGTTTAGGGTTTAGAGTTTAGCATTTAGGGTTCAGAGTTCAGGGTTCAGGATTTGGGTTCAGGGTTTAGGGTTTGGCGTTTAGGGTTCAGAGTTCAGAGTTTAGGGTTTAGGGTTTAGGGTTTAGGTTTTAGGGATTTAGGGTTTATGGTTTCAGGGTTCTGGTTTTAGTGTTTAAGGTTTAGGGTTTAGAATTCAGTGTTTAGGGGTTCATAATTTTTTGGTAAACAGGAGAGCGATTACTCTTCTAAAACGAATCAAACTGACAAAGTCTGGATTATTCAATTTTGAATCGAATTGAATGGAATGTAATTGCTAATTTCAATTGAATTAAATGGACGGAGGTGTACTAAATTGAATTGAATTGAATTGATAATATGTAAATTGTAGGCAGAGTTATTTGAATTTGATTTTATATAATGGATTATGTTTCATTCACTCAATACTATACAATTGTATTATTTTTGGTTCACCATAACTAAGATTTCGGTTCACCATGAGTACTGTGTTCGGTTCACCATGAGTATTGTGTTCGGTTCAATCGGCAGAATTTGTTTGAATTTGATTTTATATAATGGATTATGTTTCATTCACTCAGTACTATATAATTGTATTGTTTTCGGTTCACCATAACTAAGATTTTGGTTCACTATGAGTATTGTGTTCGGTTCACCATGAGTCTGTGTTCGGTTCATTCTGTACTATTCAAAACTCTTCTTTATCACCTTCTACTGCTTCCCCACCAGAGAGAGAAGGAGGAAAAGACAAAAAATACAACAGCAACAACAATAAAAGAATGACGATAAGGAGAAAACACATGAAGAAGAAGGAACGCGAAAAAGGAGGAGAATGAGGAACGCAAAAAAGAAGAAGACGTTTCGTGCGTAAACGAGCGTGAAAAGAAGAAGAAGAAGAAGAAGAAGAAGAAGAAGAAGCGTGGGGAAAAGAAGCGTTGGGCGATTTCGTGTGTATTGGGCGCATGTATTTCACATTTCATTTAATGGTATTGGGTTTTTTTAGTGTTGGACCAATTTGGTTACATAATTACACGGATGCATAGCATCCCCGATCTGATATTTATAAAAAAATATATTGAAGTTCGCCGAAGAATAAGGCGAACTCTATAAAAATATAGAAGTTTGCCTAAGGATTTGGGAAAATAATAAAATTTTTTATTTTATTTTATAAAAAAATTTAAAATATCACGATTTTTAACAAAACTGTTATTTTAGAGAGTACATTTTGTTTTATATTCTTATTTGTTTAATCCTTCATAGATACTCAATATATTGAGAAAATTAGTGATCAATATCCGACATTCTTCGTTCTAATCAACATAACCTTTAAAGTAGCATGGACATAATTGAACATACTGTTTACATCAGCTCTCTCTGATATTACATTGATGATCAATTTTCTTTACTAAAGTATTTCTTGTATTTCTTTAGGGTGTCTTTGAAAATTCAAATAACTGGAAATAATTTAATTTGTAAATCAAATCTTATATTTGGAATAGATAAAATTTAAGAATTGGTTTGATTTTTAAATATATGAAATTTACAATATAATTAAGATCAAATTTGAGGTAACAGTTTTGGGGTGTTTATTAGTAGTGATGAAAAACTATGGGATAAATAAAAATTAAATTATTATATAAATATTTAAATCAACTTAATTTTTATTTTACATAAATTTAAATATACTTCATTTATTTCATTTCGAACCAAATGAAATTGATTTTAAAAATAGTTTCAAATACACTTTTATGTAAAGTACACTATTGAACCAAAATTGATATGCTTGTATTATTGACAAGTTGACCAAATTACATCAAGTAATACTACGGTGAGTGAATGTCGTTCTCACGATGATTACGGGTGGCAAGTCCGCCCAAACTCGCCCCGCCTAGGCCGTCCCATAAACGGGATGGACCGACCCGTCCTGCCAACTAAAATGGGTTCAAAATGCTAGTCTGTCCCATTTTATGGCGGATTGGTGGGTCGGCGGGTTAGCCCGCTTGGTTTTTTTTTTAAATAACACTCATTAAAGTGAACTAAAATATAGTAATTAAAAAATCAAATTAAAAAATAGTCAAATTATAATATAATTTTTTTTACTATCTTTTTTTTTTAATTTTTAACTTCAATAAAATTGTTCAAAATAATATTTGTCAATAGAACTATCTTTATTTTGAAAAATAAGTCATATAATTTGAACAAATATGAAAAATTGTAAAATAAGATAAACAAAAGTTAATAACTAAAAGAAGAATAAAAACAAAAACAAAAAAAAGTGTTTGAAATTTGTATACTTTTAACTTTATAATAATAATCACTCTTTTATTTAATAAAAAAAGAAAAATAAAAAATTTCAGCCCGGCGGGGAAGCCCGCCCCGCCCCGCCCCGCCAAAACCCGCAGTTTAAGCGGTGTAGGTTAGGCGCGCTTTTGCTATTTGGCGGTCCCGATTTTCCAGCCCAGCCCGCCTTTTTTGGCGGGTTACGCGGGCTAGCCCGCGGGTTTAGGCCCGTTTGCCACTCCTAGGTCCAAATCAATGTTTCAGATAACCTTCGGAGCAAAGAGTATCTTAGTAAAAAAAAATTAACCATTACAAAATATTTTAAAGGATATTTTAATAAAAATATAATTTAATTATTAGAAAAATAATTTATTAAAAGATATTGTTGTATACAAAATTTAATCAC
>NC_029781.3:98748266-98752381 GCF_000817695.3 Arachis duranensis
TAAAGTATATTTTTGTAAAAAATAATTTATTTTTTTTTAAAAATAGATAAAGTTAATATTAATTAACACAAAAAATTTAAAATAGATTAAAAAAGAGATATTTTAAAAGTTCTAAAAAAATATATATTTTACAAATAAAAAATATTATTTTAACATTTTTTAAAAAAAGAAAGTAGAATTTTCTTAAAAAAAATTAAGGAGCAGGTAATTTGAAATGACAATGTGAAATTGGCACTTGGCACATAGTTTATAAATGAAATATGGTACCAAATTTTTTATTTTCAGTACGACAAATAAAAGTAGGTATTAATGAAAGTAGAGTATGACTAAGGTATTATGGAAGGTGAATGATAATATAGAAAAAAAAATCATACAGATTTAAAGATATACCTTTTTGTTCATATATTATGCGGGTTAATACTCAAATTCGTCTCTGAAAGATCACGCGATCTTCATTTTCGTCCGCAAATAATTTTTTTAATCAAATTAGTCCCTGAAAAATAAAATATAAGTCAAATTAGTCCTTCTGTTAAAAAATGCCACGCGGCATGATAACGTGACATGCCACGTGGCAGGTCAACGACACGTGGCAGGTCAGCGACACGTGTCATGACATGTAACAGGTCAGTAACACGTGGCATTGACATGTAAAAAAGTTTTTAATAGTCAAAATAGTCTTTGAAAGTCCAGACGTAAGTCATTTTCATCCCTCAAATTTTAAAAATTAGTCAAACTAGTCCTTATATAAATTTTTTTATTTTTTCTTCATAATATTAAATTTGAAATATTTTTTGATACTACTAATTTTAATAGAAATGTAATTGACAAACAAAACATTAGTAATCGTATCTTTTCTTCTTAAAAATTTTTTCAATAAAATTATCTCTCTCCTTTAATTCTTCTCAAAATCTCTCTTATTCTTTTCTATTCTAAAACCTTTTTCTTATCTTATTACATTTTGCTGGAATATATATATATGTTCCACTACATTTAAGTTATACCATTACATCCTATATGTTTTAAAAAGATGTAGTAGAAAAAATAGTGATATAACTTTGTTTAGTTTAACATACATAAATTTTGATTTTGAGCATATAACTTTGTCTAGTTTAACATACATACATTTTAATTTTGAGTATATATATATATTCTAGCAAAATATAATAATGTAAGTAAAAGGTTTTAGAATAGAAAAGAATAAGAGAGATTTTGAGAAGAATTAAAGGAGAGAGATAATTTTATTGAAAAATTTTTAAGAAGAAAAGATACGATTACTAATGTTTTGTTTGTCAATTACATTTCTATTAAAATTAGTAGTATAAAATTTTTTTTCAAATTTAATATTATGAAGAAAAAATTAAAAAAATTATATAAAGACTAGTTTGACTAATTTTTAAAATTTGAGGGATGAAAATGACTTACGTCTGGACTTTCAAGGACTATTTTGACTATTAAAAACTTTTTTACATGTCAAATGACACCTGGCATGCCACGTGTCGTTGACCTGTCACATGTCGTTGACCTGCCACGGGGCGTGCCACATCATCATGCTACGTGGTACTTTCTGACAGAAGGACTAATTTGACTTATATTTTATCTTTTAGGGACTAATTTGATTAAAAAAAATCATTCGATGACGAAAATGAAGATTGCGTAATCTTTTAGGGATGAATTTGAGTATTAACCCTGTATTATGCAATGAAACACATGTCTTGAATGATGTAATGATAGATAATGCAAGAAAGAAAAAATAAACTTTATAATTATTAGAGTGTAGTAGAGTTGGAAGTGAGTTAAGTCTACTCATGAATTTGCTCGAACTCGATTTGTTAATAGTTCGATAAGCTAAACTCGTGAGTTGGTGAGGCGAGATTGAACTTAAAAGTGAGCTCATAAATTAAATGAGCCGAGTTTGAATTATTTAAAATTTTATAATAATTTTTTTATATATAATTTTGATGTAGGACATAAATAAAAAAAATTATAATTGATAAATAGACGATATATAATTTTTTTTAATATTTGTTAATATATACAAGTTATAATTTATTGATATAGAATTATAGGTTATGTTCTTATTATTTTGGTCAGCTTGTGAACTTTCGTTGAGTCGAATTTGAGCTTGCGAAATAGACTCAATTATTAATGAGTCGAATTGTGAGCCAAGTTTTAGTTTTCGCGAGTTGAACTTGAGTTTAATCTAGTTCGCTTTAACTCAGCTTACTTCTAGCCCTAAATTAGAGATTACTATTTTTATTAGGGAATAATAAAAACGAAATTTTTAGAAATTGAAGGATTACCTTATATTGTGTTAAAGTTCTTTATTTCTAATATAGTATTAAATGAAAATTATTACAAAACATCGTTTATACTATATGTAGAACAAAATAATTTTAGATATAAATTAAGAATATTTTTTTAAAAATAAATAGTTAAGACATTATTTTTAATTAAATTTGGTCGAACAACTTACAAAGAATAATTGACAAAGATAGTACTAATTTAATATTAACTGAATTTATTTTATTTTTAACAAACAATTAGCATGCAACAATAATATTCTTAATTTTTTTAATAATTTTGCTTCAAACAAATTAGTACTTAATAAATAAATGTTAAAATTTTAATTCATGACATTTTATTAAATAAATTAATTTTTAAATAATATAAAAGGATAAATTAATCTTTTTTATTTTCAATTTTTATTAATTTGATTATTTTATTAAATTATTTTTAGTAATAATATGCAAATTATTGTACCATACTATAATTACCGTCTTTGCATCTATTCTATCTATATAAAAATCGAATTTCTACACTTAATGATGGAGCTGACGTGGCATACTTTTGAGAATGTTTCTCGATTTATTTCTTTTAACTCATTAAATACAATTTATTATGAGATTATCTATATCAACTAATTGATTTGATTAGATATTTAAATATTACATAATCATTATAATTTATATCAATTTGTTTTAATAGTATTTTTTCATTTATTTCTTTTAATATTCTGGTAGTATTTTTAAATTTATTTTTAAATTTATTAAATCAAATTAGATATATTAATTAATTTGATTTGATTAATTTATTGATAATTAAAATAATAATTCTATGAATAAAATAAGCAACTGAGATATTTTTAACTAATAATTAAATTAAATTAAATTATATATATTGAGTCAAATTCAAATCATGTGAATTAGATACTAAACTAAAATATGATAATTTCGTATTTATTCAAATTGAATGCAATAAATACATATTAATTTTGTTAGATACTCGTGGTTTTATGATCTTCTTATATAAACGGCAAACAAAATTATAAGAATCATTATTTTTATCGCTCTTGCTATTTCAACTCTTGTTTTTTTTTTATGTAAAATTTTTTCTATGTATAAATGAGAAGGCATGGATAAATAGTGTTTGGTTGATTGTTTGTTTATAACTCAAAAATGTCTCAAATTTAGGTATTACCGTTGTTGATGGAATTGGACCATAATACACTCGGCATACTTGCGGCTTAAGAAACCAGGTCGTGTTCGAAGGGTACCGATGCAAACTTTTGGAGCTGTCGACTGCCACTGAATTCATGCTATGGCTAGAGCAGATTATGATATAGTGAAAAAACGTTCATGCATGCATACTATTCTTCTTTATATATGTATCTCTCTATTTTTACAATTCACATCTTTATATATAGATTTTTTTTACATTATTTAAATGTAATATTTTTCTATTTTTACGCTTTTAATCATTTTTTGTCTTAATATTCTGTTCTCATCAATTTTCATATTTTATTTTAGGTAAACTTTATTGTTCAAATATAATCATTCATGTTATTATTGAATGTTATGAATTTGACTTGATATTAATAATAAATAATTCAAAAAAGGTGTTGCTTGGAATAATCTACCTAAATCCAAATTATTACGTTAAATAGATAAAGATAAATATTTTTGTATTAGATCTGTTATAAAAGAAACTTATAGAAATGTTATGTTATATAATATAATTTGATTATATATTTTTTTATCTTCAATCTAAATTATTTGAATTGGCATATCATTTATTTTTAAATTTAATTAAATATCTAAACATCTTATAATTTAATA
>NC_029781.3:98752867-98754538 GCF_000817695.3 Arachis duranensis
GTTATTATTAATATTATTATTATTGGAAGGTACCTAACGAAGCCTTCAAAGGAACCAAAGAAAGGAAATGGAAGTTGATTTACTATGCATATGTATATATATAATAATAACACATGCTTTCTTTTATTTACTAACCTTGACACCTAGCCAATATTTATTTTAATCATCTAATGTCATTATATATTCTTTCAATTATTTCATTCACTTGGTCAAGGTTCAAAGTGTACAAAAGAAGAAGTAAACGTGGCTTGTTTGCAATATATATATATATAAAAGATTAATGACACCTAAATGCCTTAGCTACCACAAATTTCCATCCATTCCCATTAGCTTTAATCACCCCCATTTCTTTCATTCATGCTTTACCGAATGGAACTTGAGAAAAAAGAAAAAGGGAAAAGCCGTAAGGGAGAGAGATTGAGAAACCATAGAACATTCCAGCTTCTGGTTTTAATTTTTTGAGATTCGTAAATTCAATAAAAAATTTAATCCGATAAAAGTGTTTGTGTCTTTTTCCTCTATGTATTGGCGTTACTTTTGACCGGTGGAAGTCGACGGTGACGTAACTCTCCTGCCCCTTGAGTTTGGCTAATTGGAGTTCTAGGAAGCACAGACGATTTCTAACGCTTTCTCCTTCAGCAGTTCGATCAGAAAGTTTCTCTGGAGCTTCTGTTGTTTTGATTTCGTATGGAGGTAGGGGATTTTATTTTGAAATTAACTGTTTTTAAGCTATGAATGCCATGGAAGTCTAGTGGGTATTTGTAAATAATTTATGATTGTTTGAAGTGACTGAATTTGATGAGTATGTATTTGATTTCCTGACTGAAAAGAGGTTGAAAAGGGTTTAGTTGGGACCCGAAAAAGGGTGGCTAACCCCGAGTTTTAGGGGAAGTGCTGCCAAAATTTTATAAAATCTGAGGTTTTATTTGAAAAGTTATTTTAATAGATTTGGTTTTGGAAAATAAAATTATTTAAAATATATTTAGTTAAGAAAAGATTTACTCTATTTTAAAGTTTGATTTATTAAGGAAAATATAATGTTTTAAACCCAATCTTTTAAGAAGAGATTTTGTTTTAAGTAAAGATTTGAGCTCGGTTCATTAAGAAAAGGAATCTCTGCCACAGGAGAGCAGAGAACAAGGATTTAAAGAATATATTAATTAATGAAGTGTCTGCCACAGGAGAGCAAATGTGACATTGTTTGGGCCTTAGTGCCAAATGTAAAGTGGGGACGCCCACACACTGAGAACTGTTTTCCAGATGTACGCTTATTGATTTGGAAAGTCACACTGATGCGGCCTAGCTGTACGACTTATAAGCACACTGATGCATCTGGAAAGCCATATCTGGGACTTGTGCCCGGGTAATGTCGGGAGCGGGTAGGCAACCGACACATGAGCTCATGGCCTGTGTTAGAGATAGACATGCATCATATTGTTTGCACATTCACATTTGATTGCGCTTGCTTGTCTTATTACTCTGTGATTGTATTGTTTATCTTGTTGTGACTTGCTTGTACATTGAATTGAATCTCTTGCTTGCACTACTTGTTTGTAAGTGTATTAAAGTGATTACGAGTTGACAATTGGCTGAGGATTAACTATGTGGCTGAGAGATAGAAAATGTAACTAGTTTTATATTTAAAATTTGTTTTGAGTATAGAAATTTAAA
>NC_029781.3:98754560-98799055 GCF_000817695.3 Arachis duranensis
TATTCCCTACTGAGAACGTGTGGTTTGTTCTCACCCCAAATCTTCCACCCTTTCAGAGACACAGGTTCGGAGATTCAGTAAAAAGCTGCAGACGATCAGTAGATTTACTTATGATTCCTGTTGTTTTTATAGAGTTCCATCGCTCTTGTTGCTTTAAGTTTTATTTTATCCAGAGGGATATATATTGTATTTGAGTTCTATATTGAATTCATTGGTATAGCATTTATTATTATTATTAATGATTGTGTGATTTTAATTACTACAAATAATTTTCTGGTATTTTCTTATAAACTGAAATGCGATATCGACCTAAAGGCTCAATATTAAATAGTAAATAGGGAGAACATGTTAGTAACGCCTTACTTTTTGTACGATCATGACGTGTTAAAAATTAGGGTGTTACACTTATTTGTTTATGATAGGATATTATATATAACTTTTATATTGGCAATTACATTTCAATTGCTATACAAATGATATATTTTAGGTATTTATATATTTTTTGTTATTTTAAAAATTATATATTTTTAGGATTGTTTAATTATGTTTATTTTTTTAAAATGATTGTCATTATTAAAGAACAACTAATATTTATAATAGTCTGAACTTAAAAAAATACAAAATACAAAATATTAATACTTTGAATTTTTAAAGTAAAAATCTTAAAATAAATATATATGATTATGATTAATGGTTATAATTGGAGGTTTTTATTTTATTCTAATTTTTTTCAAAACATATTTGCCTTATTTAAATTTTATTTCTTTATTTATTGCTATTTTTTTTGGTACACTTAACTATCATTAGTTTATATCAATTAAAATTTATACCTTGAATAAAATAATCACGTGTCTAAAAAAATAACAAAAAATATACATAATCTGATCCTATGTATACCAAGAATTATTATATATAATAAATAATTATTTATTTTTTATAATTACTATTTATAAAATTTATTACATAATTTTCTCATCTTAATATCAATATTTAATAAATATAAGATACAAAATATTATTTATATTATTTAACATACAAAACAAATATCTTAAGTTATCATCTAGAACAAGAAGTATAATAGTGAAAATGCTTACTTATTTTTCTATTCTATTATATAAAAATCGAGTTTTTGCACTTAATAATAAAGTTGATGTGGCATGTTTCTGAGAGTATTTCCTAATTTATTTCTTTTAACTTATTAAATACAATTCATTACGATGGCTTAATAATTATATCAACTAATTGATTTGATTAGATATTTAAGTATCACACAATTTAATATTATGTATATTAATTAATTGAATATAATTGGAGTTAAACCCCAAAATAGTCACTGAGATTGGCGTTTTGCACTAAAATCGTCTCTGAGATTCCAATTGCACCAATTACGTCCCTGAGATTGAAAAAAATGCACCATATTAGTCCCTAACCTATTTTTCATTAACGACGTGATGACATGGCATGATGACGTGGACTGTAAGTGACACGTGTCACTTCATGATTTGGCCACGTGTAATGGTATGATGATGTGGTGACCAGTGACACGTGGCATACTGACGTGGATGGTTGTGCCACGTGTCACAATGTTATTTGACCACGTGTCCGGTTGTGCCACGTGTCGTCACAGTATTCGTCCATGTGTCATCGTTGTATATGCACCAAATTAGTCCTTCACTTTACATTAAGTGACTCATTTTAGTCCCTGAAATTGAATGTCGTGCACCAAACTAGTCCCTTCACCAGTTTTTTTTCATTTTTTTAAATTTAAAATTTTAATATCTTGGATACACTAATTTCAGTTCTATTTTTTCATATATCATTTAAATACAAGTGCTTTCGTAAAAATTTTTAAGATTTTAGTTTTAATTATATAATTCTTTTTAATAATTTAACATTTGGTAAATTTTGTAATATATAAATATGTTATTATAAAAAAATAATTATATGATTGATTAGACACATTTTTTTTCATAAAAAATATGTGTTTTAACAAGAAATTAATAATTAAAATAAATATTTTTTTAGTAAAATACACGTTTTCGTTATGTATAAATGAGCTAGATTGAAGGACTTCAAGTAACCTCACTACCATCTTTGACCTATGCAGTCTAGACGAAAGAGGTCGGAGACGGTAATGAGGGAATCTTAAAATGCCTTCACGTCAACTCCAAGACGGCGGTTATTAGGGGTATCCGCAAGAAAAAAAATATTTTATAAAAGTACTAAAAGAGGTCGGAGATGGTAATGAAGGTACTTGAAAAGCCTTCACGTCAACTCCAAGTCGGCGGTTAGGGTATTCGCAAGAGAAAAAATATTTTATAAAAACACTTTTATTTGAAAAACATGTGACAAAATAGAATTGAAATTAATGCATTAAAAAATATTGAGAATTTTCGAATTTTTAGATAAAAAATGAGAAAAAACTGGTGAAGGGACTAGTTTGGTACACGACATTCAATTTCAAGGACTAAAATGAGTCACTTAATGCAAAGTGAGGGACTAATTTGGTGCATATACAACGATGGCATAATGGATGACACGTGGATGAATACTATTGCGACATGTGGCACAATCGGACACGTGGCCAAATAACATTGTGACATGTGGCCCAACCATCCACGTCAGCATGCCACGTGTCACTGGTCACCACATCATCATACCATTATACGTGGCCAAATCATGAAGTGACACGTGTCACTTACAGTCTACGTCATCATGCCATGTCATCACGTCGTTAATGAAAAATAGGTCAGGGACTAATATGGTGCATTTTTTTCAATGTCAGGGACGTAATTGGTGCAATTGGAATCTCAGGGACGATTTTAGTGCAAAACGCCAATCTCAGGGACCATTTTGGGGTTTAACTCATATAATTGTTAGAGTATAATTAAGATCAATTTGATCAATTAGTATTATTCAATATATCTGAATATTTGTTATAGGATATTACGTCTTTATTTTTTTATTCTATTATCATTTATAAATACCATTTTATATTGTATCATTCTACACAACTTGAGTACTCACAAACCTTTTTTCTATTGCTCCCTCTCCCCTTTCTAACATGGTATCAGAGCCATGATATCCTCTTTGAGGATGATAAGTTAAATTTCTTTTGGTAAAATCACTATACTTTTCATACTTTTTTTCTGTGCCATTTTTTTTCTTTCTCTTTTGTCAATGCTCTGATGTTTTTCTGAGCTCACTGATTAGCTCATTCACTACTTACTTATTCTCATGGAGAAATCATATGTTTTTCGTCACCTTTTGATAGTTTGTCATCTCTTCGCACTTTGTCACTTTTCAGCAGTTTTCCGGCCGTTCGCCATATTTTCAACAATTTTTTGACAATTGGCCACTCTTGTGACAGTTCCGTCTATGTTCTCTTCCGGCAGTTCCGTCTGTGTTTTCTTCCAGCAGTTTTGTCTGCGCTTCCTTCCGACAGTTCCGTTTGCTTCCTTCCTATAGTTCCGTCTGCGCTTCCTTCCGACAGTTCCGTCTACGCTTCCTTCCGACAGTTCTGTCTGTGCTTTCTTTAGGCAGTTCTGTTTGTACCCATTCTATCAGTTTATGCATTTTTTTATTTAATTGTTTCAAATAAGTTTCAAACTCAAGTTGTCACTTGAGTTTGAGGGGGAATGTTAGAGTATAATTAGGATCAATTAGATCAATTAGCATTATTTAACATACCTGAATATTTATTATAGGATATTATACCTTTATTATTTTGATTCTCTTAGTACCATGAATACACTTCTATATTGTATCATTCTATACAACTTGAATATATACAAATCTTTTCTCTACTGCTCTCTTTTACCCTTTTTAATAATAATAAACACAATTTAATTTAGTTAGAAGTTCATTGTTTTATAGTTTTCTATAAACATGACAGAATAAAATTGTAAAAATAATCTTTTTATTACTTTGGATATTTTAACTCTTTTTTTTCTTTTTACATGTAATTTTGTTTTATGTTAACTTTATTTATTTAATGATGAAATATACTCAAGTTAATTCTATCATATAATAGTTTATTTTTTCCCTATATATTTTGATTTGTTAGTTACTATTGATCTTGGTGTTTTCGTTTTTTTTTTTAATTGTTCTTTATTTTTTTGTGACTTTATAATTTAAAAAATAAAGCAAAACAAGAAAAAAAATGATGGCCAAAGGCAGAAGCTAGAAGCCTAAAGTAGTAATATCATTCATCAACATTATTATTATTATTATTAATATAAACTTTATTATTTTTTCTAACATTTTTTAATATGAGCTTCATTTCTTTTTTTTATTATTATTAATGCTTTTATTATTTTTTTCACTAATTATATATCTCCTTATAATAATTTTTTGATAGAATATTTTTTTGGTTTATTATATTTTTTTCATATTTTTTGTCAAAAATAATTTATATTAGGAGAAAAAAAGATGCAAATTAAATTTTAAAATTAAAATTTAAATAAGATGTACAAAGGTAACTATTGAATTCATTTGGTAGATTTAAACTCTTTGTATTATCGTCACTGAAAATTTGTAATACTATTATAAAATTCTAGATATTTTTTATCTTATTGTTCTTAAATTATACATTATATCGTGTATTTGAAGAGTTTCATCTTTTTTGAAATAAGTGTGACATTATATACTTTTAAGTAACAAAATTGATTATATAATAAGATATAAATTTTTAGAATTTCTAGCATAATTGACAAATTTTTGGTTTTAAAATAAATTTTTATTCTATTTTTTTATCTTTTATTTGATTTTTTACAAATTTTTTTATTTTCTTAATTAAATATAATTGTAATAATTTATCACAAATTTATGTTTTATAAAGAAAATTTATCAATCATAAAATACAGAAGACTTAACAAAAAAAATTTTAAAAAATTTTGATTAATCACAAAATAAAAAATTATGGATTGTGCTTTAATTATGTTGTAAAATACAAATTGAAATTATTTAAAATTATTTTTTTTACCATTAATATTAACTTAAATTATAATAAGGTAAAAAGTAAAAATCGTATATAATAATTTAATTTAATTATTTATACTACCAAAATTATTTTTTGTTATATTCCATTTATTTTTATTTATTGGTGATCTTTAATTGTCTATTTTAAATAAAAATTTGAAATGGTTGAATTGATTTTTTGTCGATCAGTAATATAATTATTGTGATATTTGCTTTGCTCAGTAATATTTTTTAATTTATTTAATCTGATTGATCATTTCTTTTTTTATTTTATGCTAATTTAACTAATTAAAGTTAATAGATTCAGTTATTTTATATCTTGTAACTTTTCATTCTAATAATGTATTTGTTATTAATTAATTATATTAAAATATTAAGATTATGATGGATTATCATTATTTTATTATTTTTTATTTTTGATATTAATTCAGATATTTATTTTTTTTTAATAATTATTTTTTATTCTCTTATTCTATGTATTTATTCTCATAAATCTTGCTAAATTAAACAAGGTACTCTATATCTCCTTTTTATTTTTTCTTTTATATACACATACAATTTATTATATTATTTTTTTCTGTGTAATAATTTTGTTTCTCTTTTATTTATATTTTTTTCTTCAATATTTTATTGGTTCTTATTTTTCTAAATTTTACTTTAATTTATGTATTTGTTCTTATTACACCTAACATTTTTTATTTATGTATAATATACATTCTTATATATGTTATAGAAATATGATTTGATTCTATTAACTTGCCAAATTATTTTGAAAAATCTAAAGCTAAAGATAGCACAAAAATATATTTATAAATATTTTACTTTTTTGACTAAAAAATGTAATATTTTTTACCATATTTGTTGAAATCCTAAGTTAAATATGAATATTAATTTTTGAAATAGAATAAATATATTTTAAGTTTTTTGCATCTAAAAATAATATTCTATAAATGTTAGAATTATTTAGATGGATAAGTGATAGTGAATATAGAATTATTTAGGATGGATAGAACTAAGTACATTTTTAATTGAAAATACGAATTTAAAAATATTATATTCAATTTTCAATGGTCAACCTCTTATTGAACCATTGTATGTTCAAACGATTTTTGAAAAAATTAAATAATTTTAGGTATATAATTTTTTGTAAAAATTTAATTAATTTAAGATATTTATTGTCGTTGATTAAAAATAGTAAATTAAAATGACAATTTAATATTTGTATACTCTTAAAATATTATTTAATTATTTATTTTCTAGCATTTTTTATCATTGAATGATCACATTAATATAATTTAGTTTACTAAAATTATTTATCATCATTTGATTGAATAAAAATTATATTCTATTTGAAAATTTTGGGATTTCTCAACCTCAAGATCATTCATGTTAAATCATTAATAAATATAACTGAGAGCGCGAAGCGTCCCTTCATTCGAGAGCATAATTGAGATCAGAGAACTTGGCTCTTGTAATTCTTTGATCTTTATCAACCAAAACCTTCTGTATCTCTGATAAGGCTGAATTACAACCCTACCGTGGAAAAAGAGTTACGGAGGTGAGTTTGATGTGTTGGAGACCAAAATCATGAAGTCATTATTTATATTTGAGTGTACCACTTATTAAACCCTAAAACTAAAATAAAATATTTTCTATCATTTTTTAATCTCCTTTATCCAATTGAAAAGTAATAATGACTTATTTAATTTAACATTTATGACAATAAATGATATCACCGTTATATAAGTCATTTAATGTGAAATTACTTAATTTGCGATTATCATTAATATATGTATTGCTCATAAATATATCAAAATATAATAATTTTCTAACAATCTTCCACTTGGATATACATATATATTTTTTTGAGATAATTACATCTTATAAATTTTATGCGCATATCTTAATGTTATTTCCCTGATTACTTTGATAATCTGGTATGTCTCATATATTAGTTATGAAATTACCACCGTTTTTATCACATTACTATCACAATAAAACTACGATGATCGTCTACTAAAATATTCAACCACATAGATAAAATTTGAATGAGAATATTCAGAAATTACATGCAAAAATGATCTCATGCATGCCTATTTTCAACTAGTCCAGCTTGAATAAAAATTATATTTTATTCGGTGTGACAGACTCAAATGAAACTACAACAGCAATGCTCGGGCTCATAGCGATGGCGACTAAGTGATGAATCTGTGGAAGAAGACAAGAAGAATTTAAATAGACTCACAAAGAGAGAGAGAGAGGGAATTTTTTATGAAGAAGAAGACTTTGGATGAAGACGATTGAGTTTCTTTTGCATAGTTATAGAGTATGGATTGAAGCTGTGAATAACTGAATCTGTGATGTGAGGCAAATTCTAATACCTAAAAAGTGTTTATATGTATATATCATGGACGGATACACCCTAAACCCGACCATGCCCTGTCCTGAGCAAAATCTACTCCCGACTCGGGTCAAGCTATTACTCTACCCAACCGAGTTTGGATGGGTCAGGTACCCGCACATTCGGGTACTCCTACCAAGTTTAACCAAGTATTAATGCTCTATTTATTAAGGGTTACCGCTAGCCAATGGATTGTTACACACACGGCGAGATTCTAATTTCTAAGAATTATTTAAGCGAACGAGTAAGATGATCACTCAACAAACTCAAATTAATTAAGATAAATACTAATTATTTTTAATATTTTAATATTAAAATCCTAAAAATTTAATTTTATTTATAACTTTATAAAATATTTATAATAATAATTACTATATATATTTTATTTAAATTTTAATAATTTTTTTATATAATTTTATAAATTATTCCATACAGGTACGCAACATACACCAGTTTGCATTAAAATTTCGGCTAATAGAAAGAGAAAAAAAATAAATACATGTCACTAGTTTTAACCACAAAATATATCTTAGATTCTATATAGATTATAGAGTGAATCTTTACACTAGTTTTACCCATAAGATAGAAAGAATATAAGGACCACATGATGAAGTATGTTTGAAACATGTATTGTTGTTCTTTTGATTGCTATGCCTAAAAATAAAGGAGAAATAATATATCATTAAAAATAAATAATCAAATTAATTTTTAAAAAAATATTTTAATTAAATTTATCTTTTAAATATTTAAAATTAGTTATGTTAGTCTGTTACTTTTATTGTTAATGATATTAAAATTTGTTGATGTAATACATTAAACTGTATTTATTTCTAAGAACAGGATAAGATAGGATACTGCAAACAAGACCTAAAGAACAAGAGCCAAATGAGTAATAGCTCAAATGGCATAGTCACCCCATACTCAATTAAGAGATTGCAGGTTCGAGTCTTATATCTTTGGTAAAAAAAAAACCTAAAGAACAAGACACAAAATTTTGTGTTGTATTCTACAAATTATAAAAATTCAATTTATTCTATTTTTTTCATTCAAAAAATTTGAGATGAAAAATATAATAATAAAAAAATAATTATAAAAAATTAACAAGAATAATGAAAAAAAATTTGTATCTCTTTTTAGTGTCTCTGTACACATAGTCTCTATCTATGTCTCATCTGTTAACTACAATTTTGTGTCGTCTTGTCTCTATAAACAAACACATCCTTAAATAGCATCACAACACACACCTAGTAATTCTAATTAACTATTAACATAATTAATTTATAAAATTATATCAAATTAATTGCAAATTGAGGATTTTCAATACCTTGTTCTTCTCTCAATTAGGTTTTGATTTGATATAATTTCATAAATTTATTGTGTTAATAGTCAATTAAGATTAATAGGAGTTTGTTGTGGTGTCACTTAATAAATCACATTAACAAATTTTAATATCTATCAATAAAAAAATGACAAAAAAACTAACATAACTCATTTAAAATTTTTAAAAAATAAATTTAATTAAAAAATTTTTAAAAATTAATTTAAAGAACGAAATTTAGAGACTAATTTGATCATTATTTACTCATATGATCGAAGATCATAATTTACGGATGGGGAAGAACATGATGGGTTGGTAAATGGAGACATGTATATGGAACACACAAAGTACATACATATCATGTTGAGGAGGAGGGTGGAAGAAGTTACCACTAACAGCAGTTGGGTATTTTGTGTTTGCTGATGGTGGTGAATTTTGAGCCACATTGTCTTGTGATCATTTTGTTAAAGGATAATGTTAAGTAATCAATTTTTTTAGTTAATGTCAATTAATTTTTTTAAAATATATTATTTATTTAAAATTATATATCTTAAATAATAAATATTTAATTGTAAATCTTAAATTATAAATTTAAATATTAAAATAGACTAATAATAACTAATTAAAAGTTGAAAAGTTTAATTGGAAGTAGTATTGTTAGTTTGTAACATCTTGGTTGGTGCTGTAATGGGTGACAGCCTAAGGTCTTTGACAAAAAAAAACATTCAATCTGACTCTGAACTTTATTTTTATGGGACTGATTAGCTTTTGTGTTAAAAAAAATCAATGTTATTTTTTTGATACAAAAGCTAATAATCCTAAAAAAAAGATCAAAAACTAGGTTGGGTATTTTTTTTAATCTCGTTGTCCTTTCAAAATAATTATCAGGTAGAGTATCTACTCACAAACAAATTTATGTAAACGAGTTTAGGTGTAGTTTATACATAAAAATTATTTAGATAAATTTTACTTTCTACTCTTACCTTCAACTAAACTTACATTTATTTGGTAATAGTAGTTTGATCATTCATAAAATAAGATGGCCTGAATTTATATTTATATTTATATTTATAGAGAGAAAAAATAAACCAAGATAGAAGAGAAAAATAAAAGAGAACAAATCATAATGTATGTAAATTAAATTTTTAATAAAACTTTAAACCCATAAATTCGAATGTCGATTTTTTTTTATCACACATCTACTAGTTCCACCATATACTATATAAGTTTTTAGGCTAGCATACATAAACATGTGCCTATTAATAATGAGCCCATAAAAATTTTGATAAAACAATGTTTGCACTAATAATTCTCACTAAACAAACTCACATAAACCACATTAACAAGAACAATCCAAATGCATGTGAACATAATAGTGGAAGAGGCAGAGTATTGAGAAGGTGCTGATGGGGATGCAGTTGCAAGAATGGGGGCAGGTTGGTCTTTTCTCTCATCTTTGGCAACAACGTTGATGGCAACTCTCATTTGATGGAAGCAGTATCCTCCGCTGGAGAGGAAGTAGTAGGCCCTCGGCTCCGTCAAATGGACCACGTCGCGGCCGCCACGTGTCACGTTCTTAATGAAATCTCTGTCTATGCATTTCTCGTAACTTGTCTTGTTCACTTCCAGAACGTTGTAGTATCGCTTGTCAAAATAGAATACTATTTGATTTTGTTAAAAGATATTTAATAAAAAAATGGTTAGTTAATATTTAATAACAATACTTAATTAGTTGAATGTTAATAATGCAAGACAAATTAACTAGTGTTATAATGTATTAAAATAATTAGCATGTCAGACGCATAAAATATATCAAATTCTCTGCTCTATTGATCCTAATTATATATGTGGCGATTTGGTTCGTGCTTTTGTGACAGTTTTCTAAAATGATTTGCAACAGTTAAAAAAAGAGTCGTAAAATATTTTTGTGTGTATCTCATGCATGCATTTTTTTTTGGTATGGAAAGTTAAAGTAGCATTATTCTTATCGTTTTCAAAGGGAGATTCTTATTTTCCCTTTTATTCATCCTTCTGCTGTTGTGATTTTGTGTTTCTCTTGACTCAATGACTTTAACTTTTTATCTTTTTATCTCTTGAAAGTAACAAATAAATTCCTAAAAATTTAGGCTAAAAAAAATACAATAAAATTTTCTAGAATAATAAATATAGCCATATTATTTTTAAATTAATTCTTATAATTAGAATAAAAAATTTTAATTTAAATTAACTTGTTTATGTTTACTATTATAAATAATTTCATTAGTACTTTTTAAAAACAATCCCGCTACGTTACCAACATCATGTCTGTCAATTTCTGCCAACTCTTATTTCTAACTGTGTTTAATGGAAGTATCTTTGTGGATGTGTCTAATAAAAATGTCTTTTTTATGGCTGTGTTTAATAAAAATGTCTTTATAGATATATTTTCTGGATGTGTCTCTTTATATATATGTTTAAAATATAATAATTAACTATTGTTGGTAATAAGTTGGCAGATAATATGTTGGTACCCTATACTTTTCTTTTTAAAAAAAATTAATTTATTTAAAATATATAAATTTTTAAAAGTTTATTTCTCATTTTACTCTTTTCTTTTTTACTAATAAGTTATGAATGCACTTTATTATTTAAATACTATGTTTTATTGGAATGTAGAGTGCATTTTGCTATTCTAGGCTTTTTATCTAATCATCAATTCTTTAATTTTTAGTTTTAATTTCTTGATCAGGAGTTACCTAATTTCTTGCATATATGCAACACCACTTAAATAGCAATGTTTTCTGAATATACCAAAAAGTAAAAGGGTAACCTATTTTTCTTTTTCTTCTCCCTTTAATAAATATGAGTGGCAGCCTTACTTAGCTTGGCCAATACTCCAGTCCCAAAGTTCATGAAATTATTATATATATTAAAAATAGATATAATGGTAAAGATTTAATAAGATTATTATTTTTTCATTCTATTATTGTGCCAAAGAAAACTCATTTTCCATGCATTAAGCAAATAAGTTTTTTTCCCAATGTCACAAGTCACAACTCACAAGCTATTTTTGTTTTAAATAAACAAACTAGGCAAGTATAATTAGCATAAACAAAATGGGGAAAATTAAAGGAATTTGTTTTTTTCTAAAAAAAATATATGTTTGTGAGTTTTATCTTTAGAGGAGATAAGAGAAGAAAAAATAATTGTTTTCTAAAAAAAGGTTTAAACAGTCAAATAGAATTTTTGTCTCTCTTATCTTCTTCTTATATTCATGATTCATGAAGAGAGAACTAAAATATTGTATGTGATAAAAATTAAATATGGAGGAATGAAGAAATTAAATATATACTATTATACATTTTAGAAGAGGATATATGATTGAGGTGAAATTAAATTTGTGATACAAGTATTAGAGGCAACATCAAATTTAACTCAGCTTCTTGTTACTTAATTACTCTTGTAACCCTCAAATTTCATGAAATAACCACATGACATACACAAGAAATTAAACATATTAATTAAAGGACGGGAAAATAAATAAATAATTAAGAGAGAAACAGAGAAATTAAATGTTAATTTAATTACTTACTAAGCCAATCACCAACATAAACAGTCTTCTCATGAGCAAACCAATCACTGTAGTTGACATCAGGACGCCATCCTTTAGAACCTCCAACTCTATGGAGGTCTTCTCCCATCACAACCATTGCCGTCACCGCCACCACCGCAGCCACCGCCACTGCCACCATCTTATCAAACCGCAACTTCTCCATCATTTCCTCTCTTCCTAAACAAACCAACATTCCAATGGTGAAAGTGTATATATATGTGTAGTGTGAACAAAAAGTATAACATGAGAATATAAGAGTGCAAGGGACATACATATACACATATAAGGCGTTTTGTAACTGTAATTAACATGTGATATTCCTGAGTGTCTAATTGGAGAGACAGTCAGCATTACATTTACACCTCATGAAAAGTGTTTAGATCTTTTGTCCGTTATATTTAGTGATCAATTGGGTTACATCTTACATGGTCTACTCCTATTTCCTAACTCTTGAATATTTTATTACTCCTTTTTTATTTATGCATAGTGTTTAACTTGGCACCAGATTGGATATGGACCATTAAATAGTCCAATAACAAAACATGTTTTTTAAGTTTTTTAAACAGTCATTTTTTAATTTTAATTATAAATTAATCCTATATATTTTATTTAATTATAAAAGCTATTTTTTTATAAATTATTATTTTATCATAAATCTATCATGTTTATTAACAATCAAGAACAAAAACAATAACGAATTAGATTTTCCATTGGTCCTAATAAATTTTTTGACTATTTCAATGGATTAAAAGATTTTTTTTGATCCGTGGAGTTCGTGATGAACCATAAAATTGTGTTTGATTGAAAACCAATCGATTGGACTATCAAATCAATCGATTAAATTATAATTCAATCGATTAGATTACAGTTTATCACAAAACAATCGATTAAAAATCATGGTTTTCGCATAAATCAATCGATTGGTTATATTAACCAATCGATTGAACGATGAATTAAATGTGGGTTTTTTATAATTCAATCGATTGTTTATAATTTCCAATCAATTGAATGCTTCAAAACAACCTGAGGTCTCACAATTCATTGAATTCACCAAAATAATATGGATTTGCCAAATTCAATCGATTGGTTGTGCAACCCAATCGATTAAAATGTGTACTACGCCTATTTCAATCTTGTTATCTTGAAATCTTGTTGATTTGTTTTGTGAGATGAGAAAGAAAGGGATCAGTCCGAATGAATTCACGGTTGCCATTTGTTTGAAAGCTTGTTCTATGTGCTGGGATATTTGTTTTGGGAAATAGGTTCATGCCGAAGTGATTAAGGAGGGTTTAATATCTGATGTGTTTATTGCATCTACATTAGTTAATCTATATGCGAAATGTGGTGAAATTGACCTTGCTGATAAGGTGTTCTTTTGCTTGCCTGAGCAGAATGAAGTATTGTGGGATGTGTTGATCAATGGTCATGCTCAAGTGGGTGATGGGAAAGGAGCATTTAGATTATTTTTTGAGATGATAAATTCAGAAGTAGAATTCAGTGAATTTACCTTGTCCAGTGTACCTAAGGGTTGCACAAATTTAGGACAATCAATAGACGGCCAACTTGTGCATTGTTTGGCAATCAACAGTGGTTTTGAAATAGACAAATTAATGTGTTCCAGTTTTATAGACATATATTCAAAGTGTGATATGGTAGATGATGCACTGAGACTTTTTTATATGATCACAGACCATGATGTAGTTTCCTGGAGTGCAATGATCGCTTGCCTTGAAAAGCAAGGTCATAGCAGTGAAGCAATTAAGCTATTTTATTTGATGAGATATACAGGAGTTGAACCAAACCAATTTACCTTTTCAAGTGTTGTTAGTGCTGCTTCTGAATCGGGTGACTTGCTTTATGGAGAAAGCATTCATGCTTCTATTTTTAAATTTGGGTTTGAATCAGATGTCTCTATAAGTAATGCCCTTATCGGGATGTACATTAAAAATGGTTGTGTGGATGATGGTTATCGGGTGTTTGAGACAATGACATGGCCAGATCTTGTTTCTTGGAATCTATTCTCAGGATTTCAAGACTATGGTTACCCTGGATCAAGATCAAATGTTTTCTGCCAGATGCTTGTCGAAGGATTTAGGCCAAATATGTATACATTTATTAGAATTTTAAGGTCTTGTTCTAATCTATTAGACATAAACTTCGGAAAGCAAGTTCATGCTCAAATTCTGGAAAACAGTCTTGATGGAAATGAATATGTTGGGAAAGCCCTTTTAGACATGTATCTCAAATTTAGATATATGGAGGAATCATATATAGTTTTTGCCAAGTTGATCAATAGGGATGTCTTCACATGGACAGTAATGATCACTGGTTTTGTCCAAACTGAGCAAGAAGAGAAGGCTATCAAATTCTTAAATTCAATGCAGCAAGAAGGAGTAAGGCCCAATGAGTTCACTATTGCTGGCTGTTTAGGTGGTTGTTCCCGGATAACTGCTAGTGAAAGTGGAAGGAAACTTCACTCTATGGCACTTAAGAGTGGACTTCTTCCTTATATGTTTGTTTCTGGTGCACTTGTCAATATGTATGCAAAATGTGGCTGCATAGAAGATGCTGAGACTATTTTCAAGGAACTGGTTCGGCTTGATAAAGTCCTATGGAACACTATGATATGTGGATTCTCTCTGCATGGTCAGGGTGATAAGATCCTAGAGACCTTTCATAAAATGAAAGATGAGGGCAACTTACCCGATGATGTTACCTTTATAGGTGTCCTTTTTGCATTCAGCCACATGGGTCTTGTTGAAGAAGGGAAACAACACTTAAACTCTATGAGCAATGTTTATGGCGTAACTCCTAGAGATGAGCATTATGTTTGTATGGTTGACATTCTCAGCCGTGCAGGAAGATTTGCAGACGTTGAAAGTTTTGTCAAAGAAATGAAGCTCACGTCTAATGCATTGGTCTGGGAGAATGTTCTGGGTGCATGTGCAAAGCATGGGAATGTTAAATTTGGTGAAAGAGCAGCAAAAAGGATATTTGAGCTCAAATTGGAGACAGACTCAACATATTACATTCAAATATTTTTGCTAGCAAGGTAGGTGGGCCTTGATGTCCAGCCATGGTGTTAAAAAGGAACCTGGTTGTAGCTGGGTAGAAATAAACAATAAAGTACATGTTTTTTTTGTTGGATGGGGCACATCCTCACATCAGGGAAATCCATTTGAAATTGGAGGAGCTTGGTGAAAAGCTCAAATTGATTGGTTATGTACCACAGATCGAACATTTGCTTCATGATGTTCCAAACACAGAGAAAGAAGAACATCTTAATCACCATAGTGAGAAGTTGGCTCTTGCCTTTGCCCTTATGAGCAATAGCCATGTGAAAACAATACGAATCTTCAAAAACCTGTGGATCTGTCGCAATTGCCATAATTTTATGAAGCATGTTTCAAAATCACAACTCAAGAAATAGTTATTCGCGACACTAACCGGTTCCACAGCTTCAAGGATGGATGTTCCTGTGAAGATTGAAATAGGCGTAGTACACATTTTAATCGATTGAGTAGTACAACTAATCGATTGAATTTGGCAAATCTATATTGTTTTGGTGAATTCAATCGATTGAGTGATTGAATTGTGAGACCTCAAGTTGTTTTAAAGCATTCAATCGATTGGAAATTAATTATAAACAATCGATTGAACTATACAAAATCCACGTTTAATTCATCAGTTCAATCGATTGGTTAATATGACCAATCGATTGATTTATGATAAACTGTAATCTAATCGATTGAGTTATAATTCAATCGATTGGTTTTCAATCAAACACGATTTTATGGTTTATCATGTTAATAAACATGATAGATTTATGATAAAATAATAATTTATGAAAAAAATTTATAATTAAATAAAATATATGAGTTAATTTGTAATTAAAATTAGAAAAGGACTATTTAGTAGTTATTAAAAAAACTTAAAAAACATGTTTTGTTATGGGACCATTTAATGGTCCAAACGTTTTGGAACCATCGAATCCGATACCATTTAACTTCATACATTTAATGTTAAATAAGTAAGTATGACTTGAATAAAAATAAATATAAATTTTAAATAAAAAATATTTGTATAAAAATAAATAGATAAGTAGACACTAATTTTTGTACAAATGGATAAACATAAAAGTAAACATGAATTTTGAAAAATGACATATACTTTTTCTATTTGTATTTTTACAAATTAAACTAGTAAACAAGAAATACATACATAAAGAGTAAAGACAAGGTTCTAAATCTGAAAATCTAATCGGTTTAGAGGTTTAATGGTGGCTCAATTGAAATAATTAAATTTTTATAAAATGATATATAAAATTATAAATAAACACAAAACATATAAATATATTCTAATATAAATTTAAAAAAATACATTAATAATTAAAATTATAATATCAATTGAAGTTTTATAATCTTATTTAAATATACAAACTAGTAATACAACAGCAAATTAAATATAGATACACTCTAATGTAAATTTTAGAAAACTACACAAATACCAAATACCAAATATATATGACTAGTGTACTCTAATGGCAGTACTCCTCTTTTCGTGGAAAATAGAAACAGCAGCCGCAACAACATCAATGTGACTCCCTCAAAACTTCAACCAATGTTCAGCTCCAGCCGCAATGGGCGACAACGTGACTCCCTCACTCCCTGCCCTTTGTTTTTGCTAACTCTCTCTCTTTCCTTCATCACTCTCAAGTCTCAATATTACTATCATGCCTCATTGCTCTTGCATTTGATGATTAGATCCGTCTCTCAATATTATTTATTCTTCTTTTTTTTATCTGCCATGAACGATTCTTAGTGTTTTTTCTTTTTTGTAAATCAGTTTTATCTATATATTTAATTATATATTATTATATCATTAAAAATGATTATTATTTTACCAATTACATGAATAATTATTTTAAAAAACAAATATATGATTTAATGATTAGGACTGCGTAAATCACACATCAAAATAAAATGGAAAAATATAAGAAGCTAATGGTCTAAGCGTACAATGTGTACAATAGAGGTTTAGAAAGTATTAGAAATATGACTATTAGTGTTACATTGTCCTGTCAAGTTATGCTTTTAGGATGAGTGGATTCATGATATAGTATTAGAGTCCTAGATCCAAAAGGTTAAGGGTTCGATCCTTGGTGAATTTCAAAATTAACTTAAATTTTTAGGATGATTTTATAACTATGCAAAGAGCAAAACCCGCCAAAAAAACGCAAAACCAAAGAAAGCCCGCCGAACCACCGCAAAACCCGCGGGCCAGCCAAAAGGGAGGGAAAACCAAGCAGCAAAAATTGAAGTTCCCTTCTCTCAAGTTTGAACTCTGAAGTCTTATTATCCCATCCCCTTTCTCGCGCGCAATTCACTGCCTCTCCATGAAGTTCAAGGCATTCCTAACCGACAACGGCGTCTATCTCCTCGAGAAGCGCTTCCTCCCTGCACTCGATAAACTCGGCAAGACCTGCCACGTGTACCTCACGCGCGACCATGCCGCCTTCCTCCACAACCTCCTCAACGGCCACGGTCTCCACTCCGTCGCGCAGTTCCGCCGCGAAGCCCTCTTCGACGACTACCGCATCTCCAGCCAGAACGACGACCGCATCGCCTTCGCCGTCGACGTCTCCCTGCTCAACCGCGCTGTCCGCAGCGCCGCCACCGTCTGCTGCGGCTCCTCCTCTGACGGCAGCAATAATCGCCTCCAGATCAAGCTCGTCAAGAAGCTTCCACCGAATTGCACGCAGCCGATGCCGTTCTTGACGTTTGAGACGCGCGGGTACAAGTCGGCGGTTATTCATGACGTTCCGATCTCGAAGCCGCTGTCGAAGACTCAGGTTTTGGAGCTTCAGAGTGCACTTGAAACAGCGCAGGATCTGCCTCAGACTCTTGTTCAGGTAGTTATGAGTGAAATCTCTTTGTTTTGTGGTTCTTTAATTCGTATTCGCGATTCAGTCTAGTACCTGAAATCTGTAAAATTCATGTGATGACTTCAGTTATGAATGGGTTAATGATCATGTAGGAACCGGTAGATACACTTGTGAATCATTTTAGTCTCTGTTAAGTTTTGACGAGTCAAAATAGTCTTGTAAGTAACAAATGTGAGGCCTAAGGGACTATTTTGACTTCTTAAAACTTCGGAAACTAAAATTACTTACCCATTTACTTATAGAGAATAGAGACCAAATATAATCAATTGTGAAACTGTGATTGCATACTCTTATTTAGGTAGTGATGAGTAAGATCTCTTTGGTTCTTTTAATTTGTATCTGCATTTCATTTTAGTCCCTCAAGTTAATCTGAGTTCTAGGATGTAAAAGATCGACGCCAAGAGAGGTAGCCATGGTTTTTTGATCCAAATGACTTGGGTTCTTGGCCTTAGGGTTTGGATACTGATGACAAGAAAACACGTGAAGAGTGTAATGGTGATTAGTTGAATAGCGTTTGACAACTCTGAAGACTAAGTAATTAATTTCTTAATGTTAGGGATCATCAAATGGAAGCACAATTTTAAAGAAGCTTTATACACTCATGGCTGACGTTTGTAAAAGGCTAGTTGAGCTAGCTTGATGAGTTAAATATTAGTTATTAGTTTAGTCTGACTTTAGTTAGTTAAGTGTTAGCTAGCTTCAATTTTCATGTCAGTCTTTGATAATTTTAAGACATTTACAAGTTCTTAGTATTTGATTTCTTAGTCAAGTTAATCTTAGACATTATATTCAGTAAGTCAAATTAGTTCCCTAAAGTGAAGGGTAATTTGATGCAGAAGAAAATGTCAGAGACTTCAAAAGAGCTAGTATTCTAACAGATGATTACAATTTCAGAGAATAGTGTGAGAAGCTGTTATGTATATAAGCCATCTATTCATCTTCTTATGGATTTGAGTTCCCAAAAACTCGGGCAAAGAGGCAAATCTAATATCCATAGTTAAATTAAAATTTGGTTACTATTAGTTAGATATTAATTCAGTTTATTGACTCTTAATAGTTAGTTATTTTCTGGTTTTGATACAAATCTTGTTTATTTATGCACCTTTACTCATCTTTTTTGCCTTGATTGGCATTAATTAGAAGTTAGTTAATCCTAGTTAGTTATAATTACTACTTTTAAATATTTATTGTAAACATTTTTAATCATTCAGTGAGTTTAGGATTTCAGATAAATAAATAAGAAAAAAAAAGAAAAGACTTTGCATTTTGCCTGAACTGTTTTTTAATCATCTCTATACAATGCTATCAAATTTGTAACTATCACCAGTAGCAGCGGCATCCTTAGAGCACAGTTAGAATGTTTTGATGAGTTTGTTTAGCATTAGTTAGAGTTAGCTACTTGAGATGGTTTATTTGGACACACGTAAGTAGTTAGTTACTTCCTCTTATTCCATGTAAGTCAGGCCATTTCAGTTCTCATTTTATCTCAGTGCCCTATGTCACTCATGCCATGTTTGATAACATAGGCACCAGATTTGGTTCAATTGCAAAACTTTGTGGATCGGATGAAGTATTTGGGTGATTCACTGAATGTCTTCATTAGTAAGTATGGTGATCTGCATGTTGAAGTTTCGGCAACACTGATCAGTCTAGGTGCTGAGTTCCGGAAATTGATGGTCATTGGAGAGAAAGCAGATGCTCCAGCTGAAGATCAAAACCTCAGTGCTCAGTCAAGGTCATCAAGGTCGATTTTGAGAGGTGATGGTCAATCCGTGCAAGTGAGTGTAAAGCACTTTGCCAAGAGTCTCCAGTGTCACTTGGCCAAACCAGATTGTGCCTTCTATGGGATTGCACCGCAGGGCAGTTGTTTGACAGTGATATTCCAATTCTTTATTCCGGGTACTCATCAGACTGATAAATCAATCAGTTTGCATTGCAGGCTTCCGGTACTTGACCCTGGTTCCAGTTGAACAACAGTTTTCATGCTGAGCGTAATTACTTGTTTCTGAGCTTAGGTATTCAGGTAAACCATTTTTTATATTCAACATATGCTTGTGACTGCTACAAATCTTTTTGTCTATTTTGTCTATGAGTTAGTACTATCTGAGATTCTGAGCTGCACTTTGCATTACATTAGGAAAAGTTGATTAGATGAGTGTGTACATAACAATTGCTGTTGTAAGCTTTTAACTGGAATATCTTCTTGATGTCTTGTGTCTAGATGTTTATGTTAAATCTAGTAATACGATGGATTGACAATCTAGATATCGGAGGAAATTTTGGGAGCTAAATTGGAATTCTAACAGATTTTAAGGAACAGATTATTTTTCTATGCACAATTAAAGTTGGACAATTATTTCTATTAGAATGCAGGAATATATTTTCAGCAATGAAACAACTAATGAACCATTTATTTCGAGGTCAACAACTATTATCCCCGTGAAAGCCAAAAATTACCATTATGAAAGACAACTTATTTGATTTCTAACAGAAATGAATGAATGTATCCCAAGTTGCCCCAATGGCAAAGACAACAGCCATGAGAAGAACCTGGGTTCTTGAGGACAATGTTGGTGCTCCACCCCTTTCTGGGGAAAATGTTGGTGCTCCAGTCTCTGCTGGGGGCTGTGCCGGACTTGTTGCGTTGGCTATTGTTGGGGGTAATTCTGATGCTGGTGCTCTGGTCTCTACCGGGGGCTGTGCCAGTGTTGGTGCTTCAGCTATTGCTGGGGGTAATGCTGGTGCATCAGCCATTTATGAGTCATCCTCCTTTGGTGGAGGTGGCAGGTTCTCAACATGGATAGCTACCTTCATGCCTTTAAAGCAGAACCCTCCTTTGCCACTGATGAAGTAGTAGTTTCGAGTCACGTTTAATGGAACATCATCTCTTCCGGCACCGGTGGTCCAATTGTGAAGAGGGTGATCAGAATTGCATTTTTCGTAGTCATTCTTGTTCACCTCTAGTACATCTATCTGGTTCCTATCATACACAAAAACTTGAAAGCAAAATAATTTAATGAGGTGCAAGATGAACGTAAATTGGAAAAAGAAATGGAAGTTACAACCACTAGAAAAAAAAAGATTAGTAGTAAGACCTTTAATTAGACTAATCAAATTTTTTCTTTTAATTACTTTTCATGTTATAATGACTAATTACTTTTCATAGTCTTTCCTTTTTCTTCCTTAGTCAACAACATAGATTTGATGCAAGGTTGAAAGATTTAAAATAAGAAAACCAAAAAAGCTCGAGATACAACCAACTTGGTCAGTGACATTAGCAACTTCAGCTTATACCATTATAATGCTTGAATTCAGATCAAGCCCATAGAGAAGCAAAAGTTTCAAAACTTCAAATCCACGCTCACCAAGTTCGTGACATGTATTGCGCATTAAGGTAATCAAAGCAAATGGTTGGATTTAAATCATGAAAGAGTAGCTTCTATTATGATTCAAATTTGTACTACTATTGGATTTTAAATTCATATAGACACACACTATAAAGAGAGATTTTGAGTCTTACATAGCCAGTCACCATTGTAGAAATGCTTTCCCTTCACCCAAGTACTGTAATTGACATTAGAGTTCCAACCCATGTTGTCTCCTACTAACCACCGTTTCGCGGAGGCCTCCGGCAACATGACAAGCACAGCAAAGACCATAAACAGCAGCACCATGGCTGGTGAGCTAGATGCTAACATCCTCTTCATATCTCTCCAAGGCTTTGTTGTAGAAATTATTAGAATTTAGAAACCTCTCATTTTATTAACACAGTCTGGAATACATGCATATATATTGCTTATTTAGCCTTTGATTAACCCATTGACTTTGTACATATACATAATTAAATCTCAACTTGTGGCACTTCATTAATGGCACCAAGGTATTTATTTATTTTATGATAAATGGCCTCTTGTCTAAGTCAAATGCTTGTTTGTCTTTGAGAGGAAGAGTTTGGGGTTGGAAGCAATTAATCTAGTGATCCTATAAGTTATTACTATGACTATGACTATGACTATCATTCTCATAGATGGTGGGTAAATATCAACCAGCCACAGTACTGTTTTGAAACTTATTATATTAGATTCTTCTTCTACTTGTCTCTTTTTCTTTTCTTCTTTTTTTTTTTTTCTCGTTATTTTGCATGCTATTTGAGTGCAGATGCTATTAACATTTATGAGACAATAGAATTGAGTTGCACAAGATCAGATGAATAAATATAAAGAACCACGAAATATTTTTCTTTGATCCAGAAATATATATAAAAGTATATCTCTAAAATCACCACAAGAATGAGACTAACCTCTTTTTTTTTTTATTTCATGACATCATATAAAGCTTATAGAAATTAAAAGTTTTAAAGTTAAATCCTTGTTGATCCTAAAAGAAATAAAAAAAGAAGCCACTCAAATAAAGATGCTTACAACGTCTTTTTTTAAAGATATTTTTAAGTAATTAAAATTCAATACATATAATTGATTAAACTATGTTATTTTTATCAGAATTAGATCAGATAAATTGATTTGACTAAAAAATTAGTAAATTATATTTTGAATTGGTCTAAATTAATATTTTTTTATAAAAAATAATTACAATATTCCTATTATAAAAAAAATATATATAATAAAAATATTTTAATTATTTTTTATAATACAGTTATTGTAGTCATTTTCTGTAAAAAAGAATATTAATTTAGATTGGTTAAAGGTTTGATTTATCGATTTTTCGGTCAAATCAATTTATCTGATTTAATTTTGACAAAAATAATACAGTTTAATCGATTATATGTATTAAATTTTAATTACTAAAAAATATTTAAAAAAAATTTTAAGTATCTTTATCAGAGTAGCCCATCAAAAAAAGTCTATGCTAAAAATTCACATAAATCCAAAAGAGATTCTTGTGCGAAAAATGCATTATATATATAACCAATAATAACACTAATGTGGAATCAATTAAGGTACTATATCATAATTCTCTAACTAAAGATCTTAGATTTAAGTCCTTAAAAAATATAGCAAGTATGGCATAGTAAATTGGGATAAACACATTCATCTTTTTGAAGTTCAATTGAGGTACACTTTAGAATTGGAGGAACCTCTCCATTAATATAATCTCGAGAATTCACTCATGATGGGTTCAAAAGCCTAAAAGTGATGGTTGGTAAAACGTAAGGATGCTGTTTCAACTTTCAACATGGTCCCTTCATTTCAGACAAAAAAGAAATACACACCCACATGGATCCACATAACATAAGGTCCTATTATCAATTATTATTGGTCCTAGACAAGAAAAAAAATCATTCATTCCCGCAATTTCCGCATTTGAATTCTCCAAATTAGTTAAAAATGCCACCAATTTCTGCCTTCTCCTGGACAACACATGAACAAAGCACAAATACAATATAATGCCTTCTTTTTTCTCTTTTTTGAAAATTAAGAAAACACCAAACACTACCTAACAATTGAAACAAAAACAATCACCCTTCCTTGAAAGTTGAACCCCATTTTAAGGTCAAACTACTAATTTCACCAAGTAACCAACAATACTTCTTGGTAAAAAAATAACAAAGATTAATTTTTTTTTAAAAAATGTGGAGCACAAAGTTCTTGTCGGATTTTGACTATACCATTCACCAAGTTAGCTACCAAAGATGAATGAATGTGTCCCATGCCGCCCCAACGGCGAAGACAACGGGCAACAGAACAACCTGGCTTCTCGAGTACAACGCCGGTGGTGCTCCAGCTACTTCTGGGGAAGCCTTTGGTGGCGGCGGCAGGTTCTCGACATGGACAGCTAGCTTCATGCCACCAAAGCAGAATCCCTTGCCACTGATGAAGTAGTAGTTTCGAGTCACGTTTAATGGAACGACGTCTCTTCCGGCACCGGTGGTCCAATTGTGAAGAGGGTGATCAGAATTGCATTTTTCGTAGTCTGTCTTGTTCACCTCTAGAACATTCATTTGGTTTCTATCATACACAAAGACTGTGAAAAAGTAAAATAATCAAGTTAGTATCATGTTAAAGGTAGATCAAGTTATGATATAGCATCTTAAAAAAAAAATTCTAGATAATTCTCCTAAATATTAAATATTCCCTAAAAATTTGTCCTTTTTTTGTCATTTGGTATTATTAATATGGAGACACATTAGCTAACCCCTATAATATTAGGAAGAATCAATAATGTTTGGGAGACAATGAAAAATCAGCCTAAATATCCCAAAGTTACCTTATTTAGCATTCATTAATTATCGCTAAAATAATTGTATAATTTTAAATGTAATAAGTGTGTAATTAGGGATGTTATAAGCATGAAATTATGAATGTTAAGTTAAATAAAGTAACTTTGGTTATTGTCTCCCTATCATTATAGGGAAGAATTATAAGATGTCATATATATCATTACTAAGACAACAACTAAGGCATAACTACAACCACATTCTAGGATTGGAACTTGAAATTAGAGAGTTCATTGCATTTGCAAACAAGTGTTTGGTGTGCGTGTGCTTACATTTGTATAAATCTAACCGAAATTAAGACCCTAATGAGTAATGACAAATCAATCTTACATAACTTTCAAGAATGTATTAATAATTTAGGAGACAAGAGACAATGAAAAACTTTGTTTTGAATTGTGCTTTCCACCTCACTTACAAAGTGAATTAATAAATTGGGAAGCCTTTTTTACTTTATTTTTGGTTGGCATGATAGTAACTAATAATAATAATAATCCAAAAATAGCAAAAGTTGCTTTGAACTAAAACAGATCTGTGATGTGAATTTCTTTTTTATTTATTTATGTTACACAATTCAGAAACTTCATGGATTAAGTTAAAATAACAAGAATTGAAAAAATGAACAAGCAAGCAAAGTTTTTCAGATCTGAGTATGCAGAACAAATCAGCTTAAGGGAAAAGAAAGATCTAAACACTGTTCTTTTCATTTCCTCTTCTTTTTTCCCCCTTCCATTCTCAATTACATTCCTTGAAAGAAAAAGGGCAAGTAAGAAGAATGGAGAAAGAGAAATCACAATGGCATTACCTTCAAAACTCAAATTCTCATTGCAAATTCACATAGCTAAAACAATTATCAATCCTTGAATTTCATAGTCAAGTAAGTAACACACAGATTTGATACATACAACATAAGGCTCAAATATGAATCAAAAGAAATAATAACAACAATAAAACAGAAAAACCCAAAATCTCAAAAAGATTATCCAATAAAACTACTTGGGTCCACATACAACACTATCCAAAAAAAAATTAAGTAGCATAATGAAGCAAAAGCTGAAAACTTTAGCATATACCAAGCTCAAATTGGTTCAGATCCAGTCCATACAGGAAACAAAGATTGAAACTTTGAAATCAAACACACAAACTCAACAACACACACATATATATAGAGAGAGAAAAGTTTGATTCTTTTTGTTCTTACATAGCCAATCACCATTGTAGAAATGCTTTCCCTTGGCCCAATTAGTGTAGTTGACACCATAGCTAGAGGACCAACCCATGTTATCACCAACAAGCCATCTCTTAGCAGAAGCTTCAGGAACCATAACAATGAAAGCAAAAGCAACAAACACAAGAAGCAACAGAACCCTCTTCATCTTCCTTGTTCTTCTTTGCTCTTTGTTCTTCAGTGTTCTAAAGACACCCACCCAAGGAAGAAGCAGAGACAATAGTGGTTTTGTTTCTACAATGTTCTTCTTTTTGGCCTTTTAAGGAAAACGATTTTGGTTCTTTTTACTGTTTTTTTGTTTTTATTTAATATATTGTCACTGTGGGATACTCACTTTGGTTTTGTTTATTTAATTTATTTATTTTGAATTGCAAATTTTAAAGGGTGGTTGCTTACAACTTACAAGATCTAATTACACACTTCAGCGGCCATTAATATTTTATCACAATAATATATGGAGAAAATTTCGCCACTTTCTAAGTTAGCTTCTTTTATTTTAGAAGAACAACATTTTATTTTTCTACAAATTACCTTATATATATTTTTTAAAAAGAATGTAGATTTTTTATTCAAAATTTTCATCATTATACTATTTCTAATGGTCATGGTTTAAATCTTCTAGAGTACTAGACACTCTACTTCTCATTATTAGGCTCATATTTATTTAACATGTTATTTTTTAAACATAAATATCAAACTTGCAACAAAACATATAATGTCTAATTGTACTTAAACTAATTATATATATATAAATAAAGTGTTCAATACTTCAATGTTATTATTTTTTCATAATAGTAAAATATATTTTTTATTTTATAAATTTGTCAAAAATTTTAAAAATATTTTTAAGTTTATTTTGTTTTAAAATCTCTTATACCTAAATTTTTAAAAAATTTAGAACCAATCTAATAATAATATATGACAATTATATCTGATTTACTTGTATTAAAAATTATTTTTGTAAAATTATTACTAAATTCATCTTAATTTTTTTAAAAAATTAGTTGTCAAAAATATATTTAATAGACAAAATTAAACAAAATAAAACTTAAAAATATTTTAAAATTTTTTAACAAATTTTAAAAACAAAAAATATACTTTACTCTTCTTTTTAAATAAGTTAGCAATCACTATTAAGTATATCTAAAATGATGAAATATTAGTGGAAGAAGTTAAGTGCAGTTGTTGCTAACTAGATCTAGAATGTCTCAATTGCTCATTATTTTCATCCTAGCATGTTGAGAAAATATGGGCGATGTCTTAGTTACTTGTTTCAAAAGAAAGTTGGAATTTTAATTAAATGTTCTTTTTTTTTCGTACAATTAAATGATCCAACGTAGTCATTATTATATAGTAGTTATTTTGGTATCCTTTAAAAGTTAAAAGATAAATTATCATTTATCGTATATTATCACATGATAAGTTAATTATACATTATTTAACACATGAAATAACCAATTACATATTTTATTTGAATCCAACTCTAATTAATTGATTTAAATAAGTTTTTATTTTATTTTTTTATTATTCTTTTGTGCTTTGTTTTTTAAAAAATGAGAAATAGAAGATAAGTAATTTTTCTAGAAATGGAAGAGAAAAATATATCATTAATTTTAAAAAGACTAGTTTACTAATTTAACCCATTTTCTCTGAAAAAGAGAAGTGTCTCCCTTTGATAAAATGTATACCTTTAAAATATAGTGCTATATATGTAAAATGTGATTTCAATATTTTTTTTATTAAAATGTGTTAAATCTAAAAAATACAATTTCAATATTTTTTATTAAAATGTGTTAGTGTGTGTACACACAGGTATGCCTGTATAAATTTATATTACTATTTTTCAATTAAAATATAAAATATAATATAATTATATTTTTATTAATGATTTATTTAATTATTATTTTAGGTAAATAAATAATATTATATAATATAATAAATATTTACAAAAAATATATAATATAAAAAATTTTATTCATAATGATCATATTAGTAATTTTATTAAAAGGAGTTCTAATATATTTTTTATATCCAATAAACTTAACGTTTTTTTCTAATAAAACATACTCCTGTAAAAAAGAAATCGTAGATACTCATATTTAAACGTAAAATAACTTTTTTCTTTTACTTTTACTTTTACTTAAAAATACTTCTTTCAAGTTTCAACTATACAAACAAACGACTCTCGTTATAAAATAAATAACTAAATAAATAAATAAAAGCATTATTTTTTTTATAAGTATACTTTTATAGCGATTAACATCATGGGACCTAAAAAGGAGAGAAGAAAAGTGGGTATCCTAGAACATTTTAATATTTTATACTCAACTTAATTAAGTGTAATCCTAACTGTTTAGCCTGGATTTTGCGCTTTATCAAAGTTATTAGTTAGATTGTACAACCACTATCCATTAAAAAATTTGTCAAAAACCATGAACAAATCTACATTTTTAAATTGTTTGGTTTGGAAGATGGAAATTGCTGGGCAGAAGAAATACACTCATAAATTCTACCATATCAATGTATCACTTCTCTTTTTTTCAACTCATTTGCCAAACATATATATAGATATTTTCTAAATAGCTACATTATGAAGAAATCACCGTCAATAGGATGTAGCAAATTACGTGTAATTGAAAATTGCATTTAGATATCGCGGATTACATATAAATAGATTTATTACATTTGCATTTGATTTTTTGAATTATTGTATTTATATAACATCTTTTTATATATAAAAGATATCACGTGCATACCAAAAAATTAAGAAAAAAATTAATTAAAAAAAATACACTCATTTAAAATTTGTTTAGATGCTATTTTTTTTTAAAAAAAATCTTTTTGTAATAATATTTTTAAAAAAATTTATAAAAATAAAAGTGATTTTAAAAAAAAATTTTAAATATTTTTATTTTTATTATTAAAAATTTGTTAAACATACTAAAAAAATAAAAAAAATCATTAATTTTTTTTATCGATTTAACGACGCCTAAATAAACGATACGTCTTTCACTATACTTAAAATAGAGTATCTTAAAGCAAAGGAAGAAAAAAGAAATTTAGTGTTGGTATTCATTTGAAAGCCGGCTGTAGAATTAATGAAGATATGGTTTTTAATGATAAACAGGTAGGCATATTATATTTGACAGATAGATCACTATTTATTAATATCATATATTTGATACTTTAAAATAATTTTATCTTTTGTATGTGTTTGTTCTGTTTGGGAAGCTAAGGGAGCCATTTTAAGGACCACATTTGCTCTTCACTTGTTCTATCACCACCATTATATATTCTTGAAAAGTTTTGGGCATAAAACTTAATTTTGGATCAATGCTCAATTTAATCTTTGTATTCATGCAGACATAAAACTTAATCTTTGTAGATTTAAATGACTTTTTTTTAGTAAATATTTAAAATGGTTTATCAAATTTTACTTATAAAATAGTCTCTTAAATTTTTCTATGATTAAATTAAACAAGTATATAAACCAACTTTTAATTAATGAAACATTAGTTAACTTTTTATTGTAAAATTATTTATTTATTTTATTTTTTGAAAAACTTAAAATTTAGAATAAAAATAATTTTTTTATATTGACCAAAAAATTAGTTCTTTAATTAAACTCATCAAATTATTCCTCCAATTTTGATAACAACAAAAAAAGATAAATGAGTGATTATTAAAAACAAACACAATCATACTAGATATATATCAAAATCAGTTATTAGCATAGAACATATATTAAAATATAAAATACATATTAAAAATAAATTAAATTATATATTTTTTGGTGACTTATTAAACTACATATATATATATAAATATATAATAACTAATTTTAGTGGTCGATTTTGATGTATAAATAAAAATGAATTTTTTTATTTAAATAAAAAATTCTTTATTTACCAATTTAAACCAGAATAAATAAAAAGATAAGTTACATAAATAAATTAAATTGGTTTTGAATTTACGCAATAACAAGTTTTGAAAACCGATTGTATATTTGTGTTTTTTTAATTTACGTAAACCAATAAAAAACACAAATATATAATCCGTTTTAAAAAATTGCAATTATATAAATTCAAAACTAATTTAATTTATTTATGTAGCTTGCGTAAAAATTTATCAATTTATGCATTTAGTTTTATTTTTGCAATCAAAGACGGCAAAAGTTATATTTGTATGATTTTTTTGTGACTGTACTAACAAAAATAGGAAGGATTTAGTTTTTTATTTTCACACATACGAAAATAGATAATTTTTTTATATTTTTCAATCAATGTCAGTAAAAATAACAAAAAAAAAATGAGAGGAGAGAGATTTAAGGTAGAAAAAACTAAAAAGAATAGATTTTTTTCTTTTTTTTTCATTTTTATTCCTAGTGAATGAGAAAATGTGGGGGAGAAAAAATTGAATTATTAAATCCTTTTTATTTTTGTTGGCATAATCACAAAAATTAATATAAATATGATTTTTATAGTCTTTGAATATGAAAATAAAATTAAATGTACAAATTGATAAATTTTTATATCTCAATTTAAATTGGCAAAAAAAAATTATTTAAATAAAAAGAACCCAAATAGAAAAGATCCCTTTTGAATGGTCATACTTTGACCGCATCCATGTGCATTTCCTTTTACAAAATAGATACAATTTGGGGCTAATTTTTTTTTATATTGGCTAAATATAGGTGTAATACATTGTTATGGAAAAATTAGGTGTTTTTTTTTATATGGTGTTTTATTCAAATCGGACGGTCCGATTTGTTTGATAAAAAAATAAACTACAAATCGAAGGGTCCGATTTGCTTGAAGAATAAAATAAACACGAAATCGGAGGGTCCGATTTGTATTTTTTATTTTTTTTAATTTGTTAAAATGAAAATCGGACGGTCCGATTTCAACATTAAATTTTTTTTTATTTTTAAAATTACAAATCAGACCGTCTGTATTGTAATTTTAACTTTTTTTATTTTTTTTCAAACTGAAAACGGAGGGTCCGTTTTGTGCTAATACCATATATATGTAAAATATCTCTCTTCTCCACATTGTTGTATTACTACCTTCTCTTCTCCGTATAAAAAATCAAATATAATCCAACTACTACTTTGAAAAAAAGAAATTGAAACTTTCCCTATGTGTCTCAAGCTCCCTTACTCTATCATAATGTTATTGAAAGACCTATAAGAAGAGTGCAAATTTATACAAATATAAATATGGTGTGTCAATGTTATGGCAATGTCTTTTGTGTCTTCCTTTCATGGCATGTTTTCTTTTCTTGTTTATGGTAATGAATATTAATTATTAGTGTGCATGGTGCAATTGAGCTAGAGCTAATCTTTCTAGGTCCTATAAATTAATAACTTTCACTTGGGGTTTAAGGTGTCTAACTGCCTATGGAGCTATAAATTATGTATTTTTTAATATGTTGTACCTGAATTTAAAATTTAAGGAAGATCAAATAATAGATAAAAATCTTTAAGGGTCGAGTGTGTGAGTGTATAATATAAATAAATTTATGATATAATACTTAAAATTAGAACTCGTCCAATTTATCTAGAAAAAAAATTTATGCCTAACTGAACAATCCATCTCTTTGTTGACCATTTTGATTGAATGGTGAACCTTTAGAGTAGAAGAATTATGTTTTTAGGTCATGATTGGTGAAGGATTATAAAATATAAAAATATTTTTTATATTTTCTATCCAAAAGCCAATCTAATCTGAGTCTAAGCATTTAATATCTTTCAAAGTTAATTAATCTAAACATCTTCAAAATTCTTTGAAGTTCATAATTTTTTTTAAATCGATGTATTTTTCTAAAAAATGACCTATATAAATGATTTAACATGCAAACGCATTATATACATATTTCAAAAAATGTCTTTTTTTTTTAAGATATGCATTAAAATAATCCAACAACATACACACAACTACAAGTATTTCTCTTGCATCCTTAACTGTAGAATCAATGTATTAATTGAGATGTACCAAAAAGCAAGCATGAAAAGTTCATGACAGTGCTAGTCCTAGTCAGTAGTCACTTTGCTATAAGATACTATGCTCCATGCTAAAATTGCTTGCATCTATCTCGAAAGAAGAAAGAATGCACTCTACGTGCGTGCTCTTATAATACATTTAATTTAATGCATTCTTATATGCTCTTGTTAATTTGTTATATACAACTTACACAATTATATATACTAATTATATATTGAGTCCACCTAGTTTAACTCGGTTTATTTTAAATTAAAATCTTTAAAATAGATTAGATAAAATGTTTAGAATAGATCCGGATATAATTAAATCTGGCCCACACCACTAAGGCACTATTCTTATTTATATATAGAGTAAAGTATTATTTTGGTCTCCAACGTTTAGATACGTTCTATTTCAATTCCAAAACAATTTTAAATGGATTCAATATTGTCTCACCATTAAATTTAACACACAATTTACATATAGCATTTGATTATGTAAGTAAAATCGATCCACTAACGTTCACTAATATAGAAGTTTTTATAATTGATTGTTACGATTTAGAGTTTTGAACAAAAAAAAAAATTTGAGGAGAAAAAAGTATTACAAAAAAATTTTGGTTATGTTTTTCTAACATATAAAAGAATATATGACTTAACTAGTAACCTTATTAATGCCCACATCACTTATTCTGTTAAAACAGAAATACGACATTTAAAACGTTAAAAACCAACTTAAAATTTGACCCAAACATTAGAACTAAAATAATCCCTTACCCATTTATATATGCTCTAAAAGCGTGCCAATATTTCTTTTGATGTAAAGGACATAGGTCTTCCATTTAGGCCTACTTATAAAATGAAAGCAGAAATGCTGCCTGATTAAAATTCAAAACCCTAAATGACCATAGTCATAATTACATGGTCCTAAAAGCCTTCTTTCATGCATGAAATTGTTGAAGAATGAGATACTAAGAACTTCACTACTCACTCCTTTTGCTCATATCACAATAATGAAAATCGTTGTCCATGAATAAGACAACACCCCTCACACTTTAATTTAAAAATGCTAGAACTATATTGTCATATTGAAAAGAAACCAATCCAAATTAAGCATACCATTAATTGGATAATAAGATCCATAAAAAGATGGGTGTTATATATGTTTCAATCTAGCTTCCTCAATAAATATGCAACTTGAACTTCCTTTGTCAATGGCATGATCCAATCACTATATAGATCAGCAATTAATCTTGGATTAATCTTGTAAACTGGCTCAGTTTTATGTTCCTTCATATTTACAACAACTTCCTGACCATAAGTCTTGGCCTTCATCTCCACTCTCCTTTTAATTGCCTCTTCGACTTCGGGATACGTTAGCAATTCCATCAACTTGTCCTTGTCCTGCAAAGTCACCACAACAACATCAAATTTCATTCTGTGAAAAATCCAGTTAGTATAAAAATTGGTTCACAATACGCAAGAAAACTAAAGGAACTCTGCACTATTTGAAATGTTGGCAGACCTAGAGGTCACAGTGTTGGCAGTTGAAAACATGTATACCACTGATAAGAAAGAAGAAAGATAACACGAATCGTATCAAAGTCCAGCCCTTTGACAAGTATTACCTGTGCAATAATGGCAGCTTTATATTCATCTGGGGCAGCTTGAAATTTAGCCTCGGCTACAAATTTGCCATAATGAATTCTCTTTGAAAGCGCCTAGAGACACAAGAAAAAGACAGTTCTGAGCAATAAGAATCAGAATTGTGAACAATCCCATTTAGAGGGAGAGAAATTTCTGAACTCTCTAAAATAAGGAATGACAGAAGTACCAGTTTGCAACAGATTGTATGTCACCTAACTATTGTGGGGGGAATGATTTTCGCTAAACAATCTCACGATTGTATATATGAAAATTTAGAAAGTCTGATATGAAACCTAGCAGAAGTACTTAGGTAGGCATGCATGCATGCCTAATCTAAAAATTCTATGGTTTGAGGAGCCATCTTGTGGAGAGAGATATTCTAGGTATCTTTACAATTTCATTTAAAAGGCGAGATCCTACTAAAACCAATCCTACTGACTATACAAATGTTTCAGCGGTATCAAACCAATTGTTCTCCACATTGACCATGTAAAAAGTTAAATACAAAAAAGAAAGAGAAAGGTGAAAGAGAAACAGATCAATTCAAAGCTACAATGTGTACCTGCAAGCACATTGTGTCGCAAACAGCAGTGGATCCACAATTACCATCATCACCTTCCTTTACTAGTTGCGGGATAAGAACTCTGAAGTATACACTCCAAACTTGATCGTTTATATTGATAGAATCAGCAATAGGATGCAATACCTAGTCATGTATACAAGCAAGTTAAGTGAACATGAAGCAATAAGCACAATACCCATTAATAAATTACAGCACAAACTTAGCACGGAAGCAATCAAAAGATTTACCAAAATGGAAGAACTCCAAGAAATATCTTATCATCAAATTAAACTGGTAAATGAATATGAGCATGTTCTCAAGCGAAAGAAATTTTAAATGAGAGGATTAACTTGTTTGAAATTAAGCTAGATCCTTTCACTCTCAAACTTACTGCTCATCGTTACTGTTCAGTGTTTTTGGTTGAAATGATAAGATAATAAATACTACCATAGAAAAGGCATCCCCCTATTTGGAAGCCAATTAGTCACACAACAATGACAAATCATTTTCTCACTATGTAGCCAATGAAGTAAATGAAGTGATTTTATTATGTCCTAGTATAAACCATACCTAGTATAAACAAGTCTTTCTCTCTCTACCTTTAAAAAATGAGTTATTCTCAATTTGATCTACTATTCTTACTGAATACTGATGCTCTGAGTCTCCTCATATAACCAACTTTCTCTCTAATGCATGAATTTCTAAACATATTTGTTTGATGTGGTCCCTCGCCCAGCACAACATTCTCATACCGATATGCAATAACGAGATTTTTTTTTGAAATATTAACTAACATTTAGTTTCAACAACATTGCAAGTCTTATTGTTCTACACAATTTTCTAAAAAGCTTGAGTGACACTTCTCTATCACAAACAACATCCAAAACACTGATTCATATCATCCATTTCCCATGGGTCACATCACCTATTTTTCCATCATTTTGGATAATGGACTTAAGACAGCTAAATTCCCTAACTTGGTATCCAATATTTCCTTTTCATAAAACACCAACTTCCAATTTACTATGAGAAATTCTTGGGGGCCAATAATTTATAGTATTTTTTATCATCATTTGACCAGCACAAATACTGAATTATCTTTAACAAATAAATTTTACTAATTCATGTGTGCAAACTTTAAAAAATATGGGTACAAACTGTATTGATTTATGTGTGCAAACTTTGGTAAATATAGGTGCAAACTATATGTTTCTTGTATGCAAAATTACTGGCCAAGTGCTAGCTAAAATTGATAATATTTGCTGGCTATGAAGCATTGCTCATTTACTATATTAAGAAAGAGAAAACTATCATTTCAAATTAATCACAAAGGTCTCCGGTCCAAGACTTACCACTTTCATGGATTATTACTTCAAAATTGGCCTCTCAGGTATTATAACTCTTAAGCCAAGTTTTTAATTCAGCTTTTATAATCTACAAAGATAACCAAAAAAAAAAAATAAAAAATAAAAGAAAAAATCTACAAAGATAATTGTCAATGCCATCCATAGGCCTAAACGAGCAGTGTCAAACTGTCATTACTGGTGTTTAATGCCAATTCCCTGACCTACCTTGCTCTAAACTCCTAAATACTGCCAGCTTCTGCATAGCAAGGATGGACTTATTATATTTGTCCATAATGTTGCTGAATACAACGAATTTAGATCTAAATGCTGTAAACTGAATTCGGTATTCTAGAAAATAAAATGCAACTTGACAATCATTGATGAGAAAACAAATGGATTGAAAACTCACAAAATACGGGGTAACATAATAATAAATCATGGATAAGCATGAATCTAATCCAGCAATCCCTCAATTTTCCCATAAATGGTTATTATTTAGAATTTTATTCTCTAAAGTGCCTCCTTCACTTAAGAAGGTCTAGATCTAGTCAATTCAGTGGCAAAACGAAATTTTAAGGGAACTACCTTGATTATTTGTTAAGGCAAGCTCTTTACCTTAGGATATTGCAAAGGCGGTAACAATGGTTCAGGTAGGCCATCTGGAAAGAAAGGATGTTCATCAGGGCTCTTGTATCTGCCTACCTTCAATGCAATAAAATCAGGAATTAGAACTTTCACTTCTTTTTTTTTTATCAAAAAAATTTATTTCATTACTTCAGGCTTAGGTTAATACCTTGGCATGAAGTTTCTCTGTTTCCCTGACCATGTATTCCACTAATGAGCCATGAAATCCATCCATGGAGAAGGCATCAGGGTCATATGTATCTTCATTGTAACAATATTGCGCTCGCTCCAGGAGGCCAAAGATTATACTATCCTCTTGACGAATTAATGAATGTCTTATATGATCAAGGGTCAGGTTTTCACTTTCATCAATCCTTTTCTTTGTAGGCATTGATCTGGAAAAATGATAAAAGTTAAGAGCCTTACATATAGATGTAAGAGCAGCAATAATAGTCTCCCTCATATAAAGACCTATTATGCACTTGTAATTCTTAAGGATGGAAGCACTCAATCCAATTACTAGAGAATTATGCAAAACTTAGGAAATGATTGTTGAAATTGATTTTAAAAGACTGAAGGTATTAAGTTGGCAAACATAGTATCTTATGAGAATGCTATCCACCACTGATTCTACCTTAAAGGGAAAGAACACAAGACATGAACGAAATTCAGTAGTTAATTCAACACAAATTGCAACTACAAGCACCAAATCATCAAACTAAAATAAATTAAACAAAACAAACGGAAATTCAACATATATGTATATTTTAATTGAAAAGTGAAATTCAGAATGCACTCACTCGGTGAAAGCGGCATTTGGTCGAATAGAAAGGGTGCATTTTTGGGAGAAATCTGAAATGGGGTTGAAGGGAAAGGAAGGCCTTGGAGTTGTGAGAGGAAAAGAAGAAAAGGGTCTTGAGGAATCACAGAGAGAACAAGGTGCAGCGAAGGTGGTTGAAGATTTCAAAAGAAGCTTGGCCTCCATTGAAGAACAAAAAAAGAGTGAATTTTGGGAGGGAAGTTGGCAAAGAAAGAAGAAGAATAAGAAGCATTAACAAAATTACTATTCTTATTCTTCTTTGCGGGTTTGTTTTGTGGGTTGTTGAAGCGTGGTAGGTGAGAAGAGAACGTAGAGACTGTTCTTCGGTGCTTCCACAGCCACAAGAGACAAGACAGTGACACTGACGCTGTTTCCAAATTTAGTTCAAAAAATAAAAAATAAAAATTTAACATTTAATTTAATGTGAAATTAATAGTTAAAAATGATTAAATAATTTAATTAAATTTTTATTTAATAATTTTTATTTATTAATTTTACATAAAATAAAATTAACTGTACATGAATTTTTATAAAAAAATAAACATACTTTATTTTAGACAAAATTTGAAACTAATAAAATGCATCTCACCTTTTTCTATTTTTATTTTGAGGAGTGCTACACATACAAGTCATTTTTGTTTACAAGTCTTACAAGTTGGACCTAACATGTGCATTACAGAAGAAGAAGAAAAAGAAGAAGAAGTTGGGCCTAACACGTGCGTTACAGAAGAAGAAACGTGAATATAAATGACTTGTATGATTTGTATGGAAAAACGTTCTCTCTTTGCCTTCGATCTCCTTCTGTTTTTTTTCGATTTTCATGGTTTCTGAAATCAAGCTTTGAAATTATTTTGAAGATGATGGAACTTCAGAAATACACCCGAACGATTACAAAAATGCACCCAAACGATTATAGAAATACATCCAAAGGATTACAGAAATACACCCAAATAGTTACAGAAATAAACCAAACGATTACAGAAATACACCCAAAAGATTACAGAAATATACCCAAAGGATTAAGAAATACACCCAATATAGGGAGAGACAGTATATTTCTTCTTGAAATCAATACACCCAAAGAATTATAGAAATACACCCAAATAATTACAAAAATACACCCAAAATTCGTTGAAGTACACCTTATGCATAATTCAAAACTCTTTCTCTTTTTTCTCCTCATCTTCTGCTGCTGCTGCTTCTTCTTCAAAAACGATTTTAGAGTTTGATGTCAAAAAACAATGGAAACCGAGAATAACGAAGAAAGAAAACAAAGAGAAAAGCACGTAAATGAAGAAGAAGAACAGGAAGAGGAAAAAGAACGTGTAGCAACAAGAAGAAGAAGGAGAAAGAGAAGGCAAGAAACGTACCTTGAATAATATTTTTTGTTTTTTCTGTTGATTTTGATGAAGGAGAAAGAGAAAACGAAAAGAGGAGAAGAAATTTCAATAAAAAAAGAGGGAGGAAGAGAAGAAAAAGAGACACAGAGAAAGAAGAAAAGAGAAAGAGGAAGAGGAAAAGGAAGAGAAAGAAGAAGAAGAAGCACGGAGAAAAAAGAAGAAGAAAAAGAGGCACAAAAAAAATGTGAAACGGCATGTTTATAAATGACTTGTATGACTTGTATGGAAAATCACTTGTATGTGGAGAATTACTCTTTTATTTTAAAGTAATTTAGGAAAAAAAAATCATAGACATCAACGAATTTCCCCATATATAAACACGCTCTTTATAATTATGAGTTAAGTGTGTGTTGGAATGTAATTAAGTGGTAGGAAAAATTTTTTTTTTCTATATGTAAACCTCATGGTAACACATGGTATCTATCACGTTAAAGGTTTGTTGAAGATTCATTTCTAAATTTAAATATAAAAAACTCTTAAAAATTTGAACTAATTATCTTACTTATTAATGTGTTAACAAATTAATAGAAAATTAATTACTACTTTAGATAACACATATCTTAAAGAGAAGATAACCAAAATATAGATAACTAATTTAATGTATACCTAACTCAACTAAATTTCTAAAAATTTAATTTTAAAATAAAAAAATAAGGGCTCATTAATTTAGATATGAAAAAAATTTTGGTGTATTGGCTGAAAATGAGTATACTGTGTGTATTGCAGGTATGTGGACGTGTCAGATGATAGTACAACACGCAAGGGGAATGTTGCCTAAACCACGTGGGGGGCGTGGAAACGACGTGGCTGGATGAGGTTGTGCCAACAAGACAGCACGCAGGGGCATGCTGACGTGGCGAAACCTGGATGGCTCAGACGGGGAAGCACGCAAGGGGCGTCCTGAGTCAGCACGTGGAGGGCGTGCTGACGTGGCGAACATGCATTGGTCCACGTATGCAGCACGTGGGGGGCGTGCTGAATGAGCACGCGGGGGGCATTCTGATACGTGTCAAAGCGTGATTGGCTGAGGCAGGCAGCACGTGGGGGGCGTGTTAAGTGCACCTCTCTATATAAGGCAGAGCTCGATAGTATTTGCATGCTGAAGAAGATTTGAGTGTGTTTTGAGTGTTCTTTGAGGCTATTGTTAGTGCAATGGAGGGCACCGCAAACTTGGTGGGGTATAGCGATGGTGAGATAATACATAATACTCATGAGGGAGTGAGGTTTGTGTCCTAGAATCCGTTTTCATTTGTGGTTCCATGCACGATGACATTAATGAAGTTGCAGAATGGCCTCTGCAAAAGCATGGAGAACAGTACGTTAATGAGAGTGAGCATAATTCTGTACCGAAATCCGATTGTAGTTTTTAGTGGTCTAATACAGTTTGATTCCATGCCGATCACTAATGATGCGAGTATGCAGAACATGTTTTAAATTCACCGGCAGACTCAGATGCGACACCCACAAATTGAGATGTATGTTGAGTTTGAAACTGTAGAGGCAGTGGCGGTTCAAAATGATATAGATATACATGATGATAGAGATGCAGTGTACGAAGGAATAAATAGTGACAGCGAAGAGGACTTCGAAGCCACTTATGAGGCCGGCGACAAAGATAAGGATGGTGATGTGGGAGTTGAGGCAGCAGTAGAGAATGTAGTGGTTCGTCCGTCGAGCAGTCAACCGATGGACGTTCCACCTTTTATGCGTGAGTTGGATCTCGAGGCCATGCATGCTCCCGAGTTTCCGGAATATACAAACATAGGTATGTGGTGACTAAATAATAAGTTTTTGTTAGTTTATACGTTCGATTGAGCAATAAACAGTGTTGTCATAACCGGACCGGACCGGCCAGTTCGACCGAAAAACCAGTGAACCAAACATTAAACCGGTCCGGTCCGTTAATTAAACCGAATAAGGAAACAAACCGACATGAATCGGTCAAATCGGAAATGAACCGATGAAAACCGGTCAAACTTGATAAACCAGTCTAACCGAACCGCTGAAAATTAAAATAGCTAAATATTCTTAAAATGTTAGTAAAGATATGTATTTTAAATTTTAACTAAATTTTTTTACTATTTTTTAATTTTTTTGACTTAGGCGTTGCCGATGCTGAGGACGGGGACTTCCGGATTGGAATGGAATACAGTTCTAGAAAGTCGGTCGTCGCAGCAATTAGAAGTTTCACTATAGCTAAATGAGTTGACTATGAGGTGTATGAGTCTGAGCCACAGACGTTCTATGCAAAATGCAAGATGTACGGGCGTGGATGTGACTGGCTTATCCGAGCTAGCTTGATACGGAAAAAAGGTTGTTGGGAGATACGAAGATACAACGGTAGGCACACGTGCACGATCGGAACGATTTCACAAGATCATTCCAAGTTGGACTCAGATACAGTTGCTGAGGCTATAAGGCCATTGGTCGAGATGGACCTGTCCATCAAGGTGAAATCTATAATTGCGGAAGTCCAGTCAAGGTTCAACTATACCATCAGTTACCGAAAGGCTTGGTTGGCAAAGTAGAAGTCCATAGCCAACGTTTTCGGTGGTTAGAAAGATTCTTACCAAACCTTGCCATGGTGGCTCTCGGTCATGGTGCAGAAGATGCCTGGTTCAGTTTTCCAAATAGAAACACGACCACTGTACAACGGGAATAAGGAGGCGCAAGGTGTAAAAATACTTCATCGGGTATTTTGGAGTTTCAATCCATGCATTAGGGCATTCAGGCATTGTAAGCCCCTAGTTCAGGTTGACGACACACACCTATACGGAAAATACAAAGGTACACTTCTAGTTGCTGTTGCACAAGATGGGAACCAAAACATTGTGCCTATCGCCATTGCCTTGGTAGAAGGGGAGACAGCTGATGCGTGGCACTTCTTTCTCAGGAATCTGCAAATGTATGTTGTTAGAAAAGACGTTGTGGGTATGATCTCAGACCGACATGAGTCAATATGGGTAGCAGTAAATCGTTCCGGTGGTGACTGGCAACCTCCAAGAGCATGGTGGATGTTTTGTATAAGACACATCGGCAGTAACTTCTTAAGGGCATTCAAAGTCTCTCAATTGCAAAAACTTGTTGTCAACATAGGGTATTCAAGAACGGTGGAGGAGTACAATATCAACTATAAGAGGTTGGAAGAGCGAGGCGAGGCATATGCCAGGTGGTGCGATGCCATTGGACTCAGACATTGGGTATTGGCATTCGACGAGGGACATCGATGGGGCCATATGACAACGAACCTTGTCGAGTGCATTAACTCAGTGTTGAAGGGTGTCCGTAATCTACCTGTGTTGGCACTGGTCCGAGCAACATATTATAGGTTAAATGAACTTTTTACGCGGAAGAGTGCCGAGACTCACGAACGCAAGCGTGTTGGATATACGTACTCCGCATTTGCACAACAGCGGATAGAAGCAAGTATGCAACATACTGAGAATATAGTTGTGCACTGCTTTGATAGACGAAATGAGGTGTTTGAGGTGCGCAAAATGACTACTGGAAAGGTGTTAGTTGTTGATCTTGCGCGACGGACATGTGACTGTGGGCACTTTTAGGTTGAACGAATACCATGTCGCCATGTTATTGCTTGCTGTGCTAACCAGCGTCTCGATTGGCAGTTGTATGTGCATGATGTGTACAAGATGACAGAGGTTCATAAAGTATATAGGTTTGAGTTCACACCATTAGGTGATCCCGAGACATGACCTACTTATGAGGAACCCACATTGGTCGCTAATCCCGCGCTGAGGCGAACGTCTAAAGGTAGGCCCAAACTGACTCGATACTTGAATGAAATGGACTCACGCGACATGCGTGGTCCTCGGATATGCCGTCTCTGTGGTGCTCAGGGTCATAGTCGGAGTAGGTGTACTCAGCATGCTGGACCGAGTGGTGCTGGTTCGTAGTTTAATATTGTCATGTTTGTATTTTTTTAATTTGCATTTTGTTAGTTGATGCTTTTGAAATTAGACGTGTTTGTGTTTTTCAATTGAAGTCTATCCATTGATATTTTAATGTTCGCTTCATATTGTCATTAACTGATTACATAAGTTAATAAAACAAACATTAAACACGATTTACATAAGTTAAAATGTAAAAATTAAACACGATTTACATTAAGTTAATTCTGAAAATAAGATTTAAAAAAACTAAACCGAAGCTTACTTCTTTCCGGCGAACCAGTGCATCCCCTTACGCATAATGCCCGGGGCAAACTGCGATGGAGTATACCTATCAGGTGGATTTCGCTCCGTCCGTAGGTCATATGGGTGACCTCGAACTGAGTCATCCACCCCCGGAGCTCCCGAACCACCTGCATCTATCGGAGCGGCCGACCCGCCTGCCTCTGCTGGAGTGGATGGACCGGGGTTGAACGTGTCGACAACTGCGTATGCCCGCTGACGCTGGATAAAACCACTATCACATGACGCACTCTCTGACGTGTGGCCGGAAGTACGACCCCGCAAACCATGGGCCATATCTACTGATGCCCTATGTGGATCAGCCGGTAATGACGGTGAAGGGATACCACTAAAATTTGACCAGCCACCCAAACCAACATCGGTCCAATGCTGTAGTTGCTGATCTCCGTGTCCGTTGCTGGAGAAGTCAAACCAATCATGACCTGAAGGAATGGTAAGTATGGGATCATGATACTGAGAGTGGTGGCTGTGCGGAGAGTGGTGGCTGTGCTGAGACTGCTGAGAGTGGTGGCTGCCCTGAGTGTGATGGCTACCATGATTGTAGGCCGGTGGATGTGGTATATAAGAAGGAAATGGCTCAAACACTGCATGCTGAGGTGGCTGTGGGGCAGGTGGCTGTGGATAATGAGGAACATACCCCATCAATCTCAACAGATGTGCGTAGGAGCGTACGTACCAATCCCGGTACTCAGCTGTCGGTAAAAAATTCCAGGTCGGAAGGGGGTGCTGATCCCGCATTCAACTATGTCACCTGTTGGCCCACTCCGCTATCCATGGCCCATGCAAAACTATCCAGTCATGAAGCTGCACTCTGCGTAGAATGATGCAATGCTGGTCAAGTGGAATATCCCTTGGTGCCCACGGAGGAGGTTGTACATATCCAAGCTGATGCATCACTCGGTTCGCAGGATGCCACTCGACACACTCGAACGACAACAACGGAGCAATGATGTCGCACACCTCAAGATGGGGCTGCAACTCGTCCAGGAGGATCAATCTGTCATACGGCCGCCACTCAAATTGCCACAGTATTATTGGTATATTAGAACCCTAACAATAATGGTTCAAAAAATGGATCAGAAGAACCATAACTATTTACCTCCTGCATGTAATCTATATCATGCCTGAATGTCTCCACGGTCTTCGATGACCACGCTGTGGTCCGTTCTAAATGACTCCACCTGAAACATTGTTAATTTAAAAAATTTAAATAACTCATCATATGTCAAACATGCATCATGAATATAACACATAACTAAAATAAGACTTATTATCTCCTGGCAACTGGTATCTCGGCCGGTGGAAGCGTTTGTCGCGGTACGGGAGCAAGACACGGCATTCGCTCCCATCCATCTCCTTTGTATCATATCGTGATGCACGGCATAGTGCTCTGTAAAGATGTGCTAGACATGCTGACCCCCAACTATAAGTATGGATCCGGTTGAAATCGCGAAGCAATGGTAGATATTTCGCATGGGCATATGCGGTCGACTTGTCTGTGAATAGGGTTGACCCTAACAAACAGAAGATCTGACATCTGACGTATCTCCTGATGGACTCCTTAGTGTCCAACGGCTCTGCGTCTCTGATACGTCGAATCCAACCCAACTTTATATTGGACTTCGCATTATGACTGACTGATGACTCACGACCGAATATCGCTATGCCCTGACTTTGAACGAACTCGCTACTACTATCTGTCCATCCACTGACAGGCTCTCCATCAATGGGTAGGTCGAATATATGAGTGACATCCTCTAATGTCACTGTAACCTCACCGATCGACAATACAAAGGTGTGGGTTTCAGGCCTCCACCTTTCAACCAAAGCAGCTAACATGGGGTGAAATCCTTTTATGACTCCAATTCTAGAGACGTGGTAGAATCCCGTGGCGCGTAAGTAGTTCTCCACGATCAAATTCCACGTCTGTGCTGGATCCAGTTTACGCACCAACAAATTCCTGTTAAGCTGCATCAACAAAGATATATTTGTTAAATGAGTTATAAATATTCATTTATTAATAAACAAATATTAACATATTTATTTATAAAATATATGTAAACCATTAATAATAATATTTACATATTTATTTATTTTAATAAATTTACATATTTATTTATTTTAATATTTTATTTGTTAAAATCATTAACGTGCAGTGCATTACCATTGTTAAAATATTTTTTCTAATATTTTAATATTATAAATAACAA